>NC_041359.1:5547612-5730112 GCF_900634415.1 Cottoperca gobio | reverse complement strand
GCACTCAGCCTCTCACAGTCCAACTCTGTCATTTAGTCCAACTGCCCCGTGCCCCTTCACCTTAACTCCTTCCCTCCGTTTGCAAACACAGGGAAGAAACAGCTAAATGTGTTTCCTGAAAGGGAGGAGAGGTGGAAAAAGCCCATCCTGCCCCGAGAATTATCGCCGCCCCGCCAGAGCCGCCGCCACTGGCCTTTCTGCAGAGGCAGCAAAAGTTCCCCGAGAGGGGAGTGTCTGCCAACTCAAACAGGGCTCGTTCTCCTCTCTGTGGGCTGCCGGCCGCCCATGTGGGCCTGTGCTGGGCTTCCTGAGGGCTCGTTGCAGCTGGAGCACTTTGAATAAAGGTAACAGCAATGTCACAGCTACTGTAAACTTGCTCGGCTGCTCCTGTCAGCAGGACGTTCCCAATCAAAGCAGAATCAACCCCACCTCAAACATACAAGGCAGTTTTTTTTTTCCACCAGCCCCAAGTCCAAACTTCCCACGAATTACAAAGAGAGCACACAGGCGAGAGGGCAACCACTGTTCCCTGATCTTGCCAAACAAAATGCCAAGAGACCGGGAGTGACATTCAGCTCTGGGCTTTAAAAATACGAGCAATTTGAAAATGATTAGAGTCTTATTTTATTGTTGAGCGCCTGACACAGGAGAAGAAACCAGAACAATCAAGCCGGCTGACTTTTTTTTTTCTGCTGAATTTAGAAACACTAATTAGTTTTGCTCTCGTAAAGCCAACCTGAAAACGACCAATTAGAAAGTGAAAATGAGACGTGCGGAGGAAACAAGAGCTTGTCATTTCCACTGTTTAAGTCCCATATGCACAACTTTACTGTGATGACTTTCTCACACACACACACACACACACACACACACACACACACAATGATTGGCCTGCCGCCTACTAAACCTGATTTCACGTACACACTCTGACCAGTTAATGGTACTTTACATCAAATAGCATTTTGCTTAGTTAGAAGGAAACCATTACAGATCTGTATGGCCACATCAAACCCAGGCTGAGCAGCTTGGGCATGCAGATGTCTAAAGTACCGGGCTGGGGAGAGGATACAGCCCACCAGACTGACCACAGCACCAGCTGCTTCCAGCTATAGACCTACTAGGGCCAAACTGTTACCCCCTCACAGGTGCCTTGTTTCTATGAATTTCCTCTTTCAAGGGTACTGGTGTAATTCCTCTACATGTAAAACAGTTTCATACAGAACCGCGGGGGCTGGTACCTTCATGTACATATATTCCGTGCACATACAGTAGATATCACCTGCTGAGCGGTTCATGTTTAGCAAGGCATTAGAAATGAACTTGTGGAAATTATCTTCAGGAATTTCCCTGCTATTCCCCAAGCAAACAGTGGCAAGTGTTTCATCACTGTCGGGCTGAAGACGGATGGGCTGTCAGTGCCTTTCCCCGTCCAGGATCCAGCTCCTGGGCCGGGAAGTGGCTAAAAAAAGTCAGGAGCTACACTTTCCAGGCCTGCGCCTTTTACTGGGAGTAAGTCTCAGATGCCAGGTCGCTGCCAACGTCCTTGCAGCCAATGGCGGAGAGGCCAGTAAGTTCATATTAACTGCAGAGTGTAACTGCGCTGAACATCTGCTCATGAATGAGAGCGCTGCCCACTAACTCAGCGAGTTGAGGCCGCTGATGAAAAATTCAACGTTCTCCTGGCTGGCACGCTTGTTTTGCACAATTCTCCTGAGCCCGCCAGAATTATATTAAGAGAATTTCAGTACGGCCTGGTGTATCTGAGAGAACAGCTGGCACTGAAAAGGGATCTGCCGCACGGCGAGAGCTCGGGGACTTCACACGGGATCTGCCTTCTCCTACATCATTTGTCCTTGAAGGAGGAAATAAATATCAGTGTTAAGCACCCAGGTAATAATAAGAAAGCAGAGGCTACATTTAGCTGATTACACCACCCCGTGTGTGCTACAGAGGACGGAGCGTAAGCAATGAAGACATGAATCGATATGGAGTGGAAAGAGAAGACAAGACGGGCAATTGTGACAATAAGTAGCTCCCTCAGGAGACCCATTTTCTATATCGCTCCTTTGTTTGGCTTGTTTAGCTCATTAGATTGTTAACTAGGAAGGATCTGCCCACAACCCCACAATATGGAATCAGTCTAATCAGAAACAGAAGCAGTCTGTTCAGGGGGCGACTACATCAAAGACTCTGGAAAGTATGAAGGCAGTCCTACAATCCTGTCCTTCACTTGCTGCAATTATGTGCCTCATGAGTTTGTGATAGTACTGAGACAAAATGTAAGAGCTACTTTACAATCCTAACTCAGTGTATACAGTGACATGAACCGCCAAAGTTTTCCCTCTAAAGCTGATGAAACCGTTTAAAAATGTTGAGTTTAAGGAAGTGATGACTCCTAGCAAACACTAAGAATAAAAGATTAGCACACTCTGTAATTTCACTTCTGTGTTTCTGTGAAATACAGTTAACAGATTTCTATACGTCAGCACAGAACACAACCTGAGTGAAACTTTCATCTCATTGATGGTTTCATCTTGCTCTTTTATACTGTGCACGGAATGATGTCGAAATCATGGCAATAGCCAAAAAAGAAGAGAAAAAAAAGAATATCATATTGCCAATGAAAGCCAAGAGGAGAGAAGCTCATTTAGCTGGTGACAAATGACAGCACTTTGTCTTCCTGACAAGATCCCTCCTTCATCAAATGTCCAACTTCACATGGAAATAGGAAATCACACATTATCACACTGACAAACAATTACAACCATGTCATTAGCAGCAACCCCGGGCCTGAAACCATTAACATAACACAACGTTGCGCACCACGCTAACCATCAGAAGAAACACAGGATGTAGATGAAAAGACACGGTTAAATCAATCACGACACAAACAACCTGATGCTTACAGTTTAGGAAGGATCTAAATGTTTTGGGGGGGGGGGGGGGGGAGGACCCTCCTTTGTGCCAACTAAATAAATCACAAAATAATCTTGAGCAATCAAAAGTTCCTCATCTCCGAGTAAAGATTTATGCCTCTGTGATGACAGAGCAGTGCTTGCCTTATATTAAAAGTCAACACTTTAGAGGAGTTTCTCTCTAAGTGACTTAATCAGATACAGAACATTAGTATCTTTTTTAATACATCTCCCAGTGTCAGCCAGCAAATGAAAAAGCTAGCCTCTGTAAATATGACTGCTTACTTCTAACACAAACATTGTTGACACCTAATGTAATTTCAGCGAGATATCCAAGTGAAAGCACACCGGGGTAATATAATGCTCTTAATGAGAATTCCTTCCAGCTTGAGACCTTGGCGAGATAGCCATAATGCATGGCTTCGCTTTTTAATAAAATAATTGTTACAGTTATTAAAGATGAATCTCATCACAGTCGAGATGACAAAATAATTCATTACCAAAACCGAGGCTTTAAATAGCTGCAAATTATGAAGCCCTTCCCCCCCCCCCCCCCCCCCCCCGCCCCCACCCCTTGAAAATACACTTCCAGATAAATGGGTTCGTTATTTTTTATAAATATTAGATATATGCTGCCCTTGGAAGGAAAGAAATATTGCAATTGTCTATTAAGAAGTTTGCAGACACACAATGCACCATGCACATTTAATCAATTCAGGAAAATATTAATTAATATAATTAATTAATTGCCTTTATATCATTACTTTATTCTAGTTTACCTCATAGAGCTGTGGCTGTATCATCATTTGTGTTCAAACTAACCTTTAAACAATATCTGAAGCTGGACTATTGACTTTAATATAATATGTAATATTATTAGTCGTGTTTTCTGTATTAAAGGGAAAGTTCATATATTTGGTGTGGGGTTGATTTAGAAACTCATCCATCATCATTACCTACAGTAATGATGGTCGGGATGCCCACAGTTTCTTTAGGTGGGCTTTTCTTTGTCAAAATATGTTTAGCTGCTGCCCCCGTCCACAGCAGTACATTACTTATCCTCCATGCTGGTGCTCCTGTCTGCTTCTGCAAACACCACCTACTGTAGGTATACACTGACTATGGATAAGTACCTCATATAACCACACTTTGAAAAATCCAAACTATCCCTTTAAATCATTCAAAACATATCAATACTGTCATTATGTCCATCTAAATGGTTGGTTACTATACATGCTCAAGCAAACACATACACATGTTATGCTATGCACACATGCACTTTTTCCCTCAATCATTTTTGTTTTGTGAATTATTTATGCTATAAAGTGGCAAAAATAATGTACAATGGCCCATTACAAGTTATCAGATTCCATAGCCGTGTCTTAACGTAACCAACCAATCTAATTATTAATGAATAAATTGATGAATCTAGATTAACATCCAACTCATTTCAGCAGTAAATGTGGTAACAACACTGGTCTGCCGACATGATGTTGCACACATTGCAGTTCATCTTTTGGAACCTGCAGTGTTCCTCCTCACAGCACCTCCATGTGTGAAACAGAGAAAAAGATGGAACACATGTTTGAACAAACTTCCACCCAATCCTCCCCACCCTCTTCCAGTTCACAGCTCTCTTCTCACTTTATTTATGTATTCAAAAGAGATAATTTACAGTGATGGCATGGAAACTTCCCAGCATGCCTTTTAACCTGTCGTTTTTCACTCTCTCCGCAGCAGGATGTCCAGAGGAAATGCTTTATTAAGATCCTGCCGACATGAAGAGCTGCTGTGACTTACTGGTGCATTACTGTCTAAAAGGCAAAGTTATTTAGACCAATAAAAGGCTAATATATTGTTGGAGTGGAATTACACATAAGTTATCTCTGCCTTAATAACATCACCGCAACCCCTGATGTTGTTTAGATCAATAAAGCCCATTAAAGTACAGACCTAGAGCGCAGATAAGGCTGCACTGCCACAGCAAAATACTGCTCGCTGGCATCTGAGAGAGCAGAGGTCTTTCTCTGGCAAACAAGAAGTGGCCAAAATGAGAAAAACACTTCAAACTTAATACCATAAAAACTTTACTTCATTGTCTGCCTTATGGAGCCTTCTGGTCTGCAGATAAACAAGTGGAAAGATGCTAATGGCTTTCAGATAGAGAAAAGGTGGGTAGGGATGGGGTGGCAAAGCTGAACTACGGCCCTCAGCTCAACAAAGACACGCTGTCCTCTTCCACTGTTACAGAACAGTTGAAATGTCCCTAATCATTATCATAATCTGATGTTACGTCAGTATAAACAGTTGCTTATTCTGAGACTTTTGACTGGGGGGAAACGAGAGCTCATATACAAATGAGTGAACGTAAACTACAAAAACAGACAGAAAACGTCTGAAGCTACATACAGTGGTAAATTCATCAGACTGTATATATGCTAGTGTTGTGAATGTAGTTTCCCATCATGCTCTGCTCATTCTTAGCAGTGTCCACCAGGTGATGCACTAAATCGTCTGTGCAGCGACTGTCCATCCGCCCCTGAGGTGTGATGATGACCACAGTCTGGTCACTCCCTCGAGGCTCCACCCCCGGGTATGATGACAACACAAAAAGGAGAACAGGACTCAGGAGTGTGTGTTTGTGTGTGCACATTTGCATTTGGTAGTACAGACAGCATTCACGTGCACTTGTAAATTGCAGCACACAGAGACACCACAGGAAACCACAGGAAACAGAGTTTTGGTGCTATCTCTATAAGCACGCAAAATTAAGATTTTGTTTTTTTTATTTTAAGTACGCCGTGTCCCCTATGGCTTATACACTGTCAATAGGAAGTGTACAGACATGAAGCTACTCAGGTGGGGGAACTGCACTTAGAAACAGAACCCTTTTAAAAGATGTCTGCTGCTTTTTGCGCCCTCTCACCTCAGTGTGTATTTCAGAGGAGCACTCTGGCAGATACTGTAACGTACTAAGACTCTCCCAAAAATGTTTCCATTCTCTTTATTCCTCTCTTTTTATATATATCTGTGTCATGCTTTGCTACTGTTGTGGTCATCTAGCAGCTGTAGTCACTGTAACACATTACAACAACCAGCCAAGATTGTTCTTACACTAACTTTACCATAATAAAGTGAATGGCAGTTCCATTCTTACTTTACATAAAATTAAATTTGAGGAGTTACAACTTTTCTCATCTTAGTCTATAAATATCAGAGATGTGCAGGCACAGGTACATTTGAGATATTAATGAATGGCAAGTAAAGTAAAAGTAAGTCAAGCTACAAACTAGCAGCATCAGACAAATGCAACAGAAAGATCTGAAGAAGAGGACTGAAAAATATTTATTTTAAATAGTGTATAAAATAAAATAAAAACATTTTGGGGGCAACATTTACCCCCATTGTGTAAAGGCCCTGTCACACATATCCGTATAGCAGAAACGCATGTTGGCGTATATATGAAAATTTGTCAGAGTCCAAATACGTCCAACTTTTCATCGGATCGGAAAAGTGAACATTTACAGATACGCATGTCTAATCTGTTGATAGCGCATCACTTCCTAATACAAAATGTATCAGACGAATACCCAACGAATGCATAACGTATACCAAAATATGGGCAACACGCTGGTGTACGTTAGATATAAGGTAAGGCATAAGTAGTATTCATTAAGAGCTCACTGTGTTACGCTGGGGTGCGTTGTTGAACGCTGATGTTTTGAGCATGTTCAAAATTACAGGACGTACCCGACGTGTGCTTCATAAGATATGCAGACGTTACACATAAGTTACGTTAGACATACGGAATACGTACGTGAATACTTACCTACGTAAATATAGTACGTAAATATAGTACGTGAATATAGTACGTAAATACCTACGTGAATACGTTAGATATAGGCTACGTCGGCTGACGGTGAGCCCTACAGCCAATGTATTGAGTGGATACCCTATTCCTACCCTATGTTAAGCTTATCCCTGACGACGGAGTCATTTATTAAATGTGTTTCTACAGTACAGCTAGCGTTCAGCTAGCGTTTTGGGAGCTTATAGTTTGAATATAGTATAAAGGGTCCCTGTGAGTAGCTCAGTGAGTGATCAGCCCATCATCAGAGAGCATGGAGGATGCTGAGAGGCTGTGACAAGAGTACATTCTGTTCTCCAGCATCAGCATGACGTAAACCAGATGGCACTTTTCCGTTGGGCAGACGCTCTGATACGTTTTAAATAGGTAAGTGATACGCTATCAATGTTTGACATACGTATAATAATTTGTTATGTATTTGTTATGTATACGTCAGCTACAACACCGCTGTGGAAAAGTTGGACGTATTTTGAATTTTGAGCTACTTTTCATATACGCCGGCATACGTTTCTGCCATACAGAACTGTGACAGGGCCGTAAAGAATTGGGGCACTTAAAAAAAAGAGCATAAAATTGCTGTTTTTTTTATGTGAAATGAGCCCAGATTAAAACACATACAGTAATCAGCACCTTACATTCTATTTATGTTGTAAAGACGAGTGTGCAATCATCTCTATGTGTAAAGAATAGCATCTGTATGTGTGAGAGAAAGCTCAGACCGTGCTAACTATTCAGGCTTCTATTTTGCTCTTAATAGACTTATATAATACGTATATGTGATGTATTAAATTATAGATCTGGACATTTTGAAAGATTTTTTCATGTTTTAGTTCATCCCCAAATGTAGCCCTGCTGACGCTTTGAGCATGGATATATATATATATATATAAAATGATCAACTCTGACAATGTAATATTACAGAGCAATAAATACATCATAGACACAAAAAAAAGGAGAGAAGAAAGAAGCTGAATAAAAAAGCACATACGAGAGAGGCGATCTTCCACCAGCTCTAAGTGACAGCATAAATAAAGTGTGGCACATCTTTTACCTTCTTCAATTATCTGCCTTTTGACATGTAAGCTGAGCGCAGTGTAATTAACATCTCAGGAGATAATGGGGTCGCTACTCACTGATCAATCTCACACATATATTATTTGCCTTTTACCAATCCAGCCTCATGATATCCTCAGAAGGAAATATTCCACAACAGATTTTCTTTTCTTTTTTGGTTAGAGGCATTTAATAAAACTCGGCTAATAGGCCTAATAATGACTCATCCAATTTAGCTCATCAATCAGGCTACGACCCGGCTCAAACAGAGCCCCTTCTATCACAATAAATAACACATCTTGTCCAATTCAGGCAAGATGTGACCATGTTGTCATTATCAATTACACACTGCATCACAAGACGGAAAAGAATGAATAAAAACATTGTGGATTCTCTAAGACTGTTCCCCCTTGTGCCTTTAGAAGTAACAGGTGTTGCAGCTGGACCCTCTGACCTGGTAGAAACACTTAATCCAACCTGGAATAAATTTGACATTCTCAGTGTTGCCTATGTTCACTTGATTTTGAACAGGGTTAGTTTTGGCTTATTTTCTCCAATAAATACAAATATTACGGATTCACTCAACCCTTTTACCACCTCAAAATGCACCTGGAATTCATATTGACTGTCTATTGCTGCCAGGCCTTGTATACAGAGCCTAGGCGTTTTTTCTAATCAATCTGTGTATTGTACACAAAGTCCAGAATATGGAAACATCACAAAGCATTACAACAGGCTTGGCTATACTTTAAAGCTCTTACTTGTGGTTTTATATAAAGGAGAAGCATGTATGATGTGTTTTACTGGACATAAAGTCAGCCCATATTGACCAATTAATAAAACTGCCACTGTCACAGCTCACAGTCTGCAGCTGCAGATTCATCTCAATCACTGCTAAACGGAATGACATTACTCTTGCAACAAAAAGTGATCATCCTTAACATCCTCAAAACAAAAAGCAACACTGATCACACATAAATTCTCAACAATTTCTCAAGTACTTTGACTGCAGGTCAAAATTTCAGCCAGAGAAATCATATCTCTATATGACATTTACAACATATAGCGTATACCGTTTTGTGTTACTACCCACCAACGATGTAGGCATGTCATGGCTATTCCAAACAGGAATGGTGATTGCCTGGCCCCTTATATGTACATGCATAACTGTATAGCTCTTCTCCCTCAGGTTATTTGCCAGATGCCTTTGAACAAACCTCTAATCAGCCCTGAGATTTATGTTGTTTATGTTGTGTTGTTTCTGTCAGGTCCGAAGCTAAACTTAAGGTGCAGAAACCGCACTTCCTCTTTAAGAAACTGAACTGAAAAACAATGTGTAATAACTGTATCCCTGTAATGACAACTGCTGCTTAAATTGCATCACTCACATATATTTTAATAGTATTTGGGCTGTGGTGTTAAACCTCAAAACTGAGCATAATACTTGCCATTATTTGGTAATGCAACTAGCCTGCTAAGCCTTACGTTTTAGTGCCACAACAATCCTCTATCATCACCTACACCAAGGAGGTTATAAGCTTTCAGTTCGGTTTGTTTGTTTGTCTGTCAGTGGGGGCCAAGGCAAAGACGCATACATTTCTAGACTGGATCCGAATTATGGGGCGATACGCGCATTCTTTTTCTTACCATTGCGAAACAGGCCTTGGGGAGGTCTACGCTCTCCGAGTGCCCTTCTAGCTGTAGTATTTATCGCTATTTGTGGGTCATTCTGTCACTCAAATTGCAGCTGTCTAATGTTAAGGAGAGGAAGACCCTAACCCTAAAAACAACCCTCTTAAAATATTTGCTATGCAAGTGAAGTTAGCTAGTGTTACTAAAAGTTGACTAGACTAAAAAAAGCAGATACGTTTTTAGCACTTTACGTCAGGAATTCAGTCTGAAACATTACGAAGATAGATTTTAAGCAGATGTTCAAGCTTCTTTTTAATTATTGTCAAATGTGCATTTCAGATGGGATGCCAATGCCTGCTTCACCATAACTGTAAAATTAAACAGATGAAAACGATTCCCCCATCCTCCCACTACACTTAAACCATTCTAGCAAAGACACTGCTTGCTTTCTACAGTCCTTTTGACAAAATACTCTTGAAAAGGTCAAAAAATGTCTCATCAAAGAGCTGATGAAAAGAAGTGAATATAAGACAATCACTGCTGCCGTTGCTGCGGGGAGCGTTAAAAGCTGTACTTTGAGTGTATTATTAACTTGACGCTGCCTGGACACGCGGGGGCTGTTTTACAATTTAGGCTTTAACAGATGTGCTTTTTATGTGGCAGGTTCTCCAGAGTTTAGATGCCTCTGTCCACATAGATGAGGCCGTAAGGCAGCTCGTAAAACCTGCCTTTGAAACTTTTGGGAGGGTTAATGTCGACATGACAGCAAGTGGGCAGAGATCTGTATGGCTCACCTTTTCAGCACACTCACATGTTACTGCTCAACATCCCACCAGATGAAAGCCAGGGATGGCCAGGTGAAGACTACATGTTCACTTCTATTGGACTAATCAAGTCACATTTCCTGCATATCTACTCTTGTGTGGTGTGAGATGATGTATGACACACTTGCATCTTTAAAGCGAGCAGTTTACCGTAATGTGAATACTGTATTGTAGGGTGACGAAAAAGGTAATTGTACAGCACCCAGTGTACAGTGTAATTACTGTGATTTACACACCATCAACCCCCAACCCCGGGCTTCACAAGGTGAAATTCCTGGCAGGGTACACACACCCTCTCTTTTACACTTACACTTTTCTCATGTGCTCAATTTTGTTAATTTTCTCTACTTCAAACATGGATTACAGTTTTTCTTTTTGCTAAAGACAATCTTTGTCGCACAATGCAATCTTAAAGCTTCACACTCCCTTTTTTTCTCAGTGACCTGTGTTGACTTTGGTACCACGTCCCGGGCCTGGCAGGAAGGCATGCTGAGTGAGCTCTCCGCTGGCTGTATCCAGACCCAGCCTCTTACACAATACAGCCTGCCCAGGACAACCCCTCCCGCCCCAATAACTCACTTCCCATTCTTGATCAAACCTGGGGATTGTAGTGTGAGGGTGGAGATGAGAAAGATGGGAGGAGGTTTGTGTGGAGGGAGGGGGGGGACGGCACATCCTGCGTGAAACCGCATCCTGAACAAGCATCGCTGCAACTCACTGTAAATAAATACTCTCTCCTCCGCGCAGCTTCCGTCAACTGTCACCGCCTTGGCTCCCAATCACCTTCAAGTCCAAACAGGAAAGTGCAGGGAGGCGAGGGAGATGGCAGATATGAGCTTTAATTTGCTTCTCGCTGCACTTTAGCCCGGGCGCACACCGCTTCCTATTCTCCTGCTCTGACCAGCTGCCCCCGACCTTTCATGACTACATTATCCAGGAGGAGGCTCCCTGTGTCGCCGGGAAATCACCGTTTGGTGGTTCTCCCCCCCCCCCCCCCCTCCGTTTATGAAGTACTGTACGACACGTTCAAAGCCACGCGTGACATCCTCAGAGAAGCACAGCCGCCTTGTTACCTGCTAATCCCCTGTGCATTATCACAGGAGATGCAACGGAGCAACGGAGCATGACGAAGGCAACAACTGAGACATGAAAAGCTCTCAGTCCATGAATTGCTTTGTGTTGCAAGACTCTCGTCAGACCAGCTCAGTGCGTGAACATACATCATTTGATTAAGCATCAAAGGCATGCTTGTTATGACGACAAACCAACCTGCGTATAATAGAAGGAAATGTTTTGGATTATAGACACAAAAAAAGCAACCACTCAATGAAGGGAATTTATCTGGGAGCAGCTCCACTTATTGTTTATGCAGTTGTCTTATGTCCCATGTCAACTTTTCCTTCAAGAGTGAGAACATCCAGGCCTTCTCTTGCATTTTCTCATTACACTTGAATGAGTTGAGCTGAAAATTGCATGCAGCTGCTGACTGTAGCGCATCAGTGTTCGTCCTGGGCTTAGCTTCGCCCACCAGGCTCAAAGAACTATTCAGTAACTGACTAGATGTTTTTGGTTAAACACGACAAGACATTTGGAGACGTCAAGTTTGGCTCTGTGAAGTTGCGATGGCCATTTTTTGACGCTTCATCGACTAATCGGGAAAAAATGGAAATAATCCGTGAATGCAGCCCTAGTTTACGCAACACCAAACAGCGTGATACATACTTATTAAAATTGGCAAACAAATCAACATATTCTTTCACTGATAAATAGCTAAATATTGGAATTAAGAGCCGCTGCCCAAACTGTTTAATCTGTACACAGAGCCTTTGTTACAACAGCAGCAATATCTCGTTCTAAGCAGTTTACTGCTCGAACAGTGATGACATTCTACATGTCAACGATGCAATGCCAGACTACTTCTATTCAAAACCATAAAAACGATGATCTGAGGAAAAAGGATGAAGTAAGACAAAGATAAATTAGTCTCACAGTTAAACATTCTGTATACACGGAGTTGTTTCAGTAGAAACTCGCTGTTTGAAACAGGAAGAGATGATAACTGTTATTAGTTTCCAAGCAAATTGGCAGTTAAGATAGGCACTTCATGCAAACTCATTCATGGGAATGTTTTGCAGGAGGAAAAACAAACGGCAGAGAACCAGCGACAGATATGAAGCCAAAGGTTTAGACTGTTGAATGTTTTAGCTTTTTGGTCAATCTGTCCGTAGCCTTACATTTTAAATCATATCAGAAATGAGCTGAATGTGAAGTTCTCTCTTCAGAGCGGCAGCAGTTTTAAGCGAGTCTTTCTGCATAGCTGTTACATTTGTGCTAAGTTGTGCCATCTTGATCCTCCCTCCTCTTTGCCTGAAGAGAAGGCTCACTGGCCAGACGCATTACTTTAAAGAGCAGCATCTCACTGAGCATGTGACAACCTGCCCAGGGGGGAGTGTGAGTGTCTGCGAGTTTGGGTGTGTTTATGTTTTATCCTCAGGACCCCTGATTGTTGTTAATTTCCTGTACAAAGACAAAATAAGCACATAAAGGCCAAAATGTGCTCTCCCCGGCCCTAACCCACATCACAGCACTTTTCCGCACAAGTGGCTAGCCACAGATAATTATACAATTAATACAATTTTCCACATCTATCTGTCAAACTGAACTAATTCACCATACAAATGACACTAATGGAGTAAGCCTCTTTATCTCTCTCGCTCTCTCTCTCTAGAGGATATAGAGGGAGGAGAGAGGTATAGAGTATATATCTTAGAGTCTTATAAGTATATAATATATGGAGTATATATATCTATGTATATATCCTAGCTCTATCTAAGAGAGGTATGTATTGTATTCTGTATATCTATCTAATATATATACTAATCTCTCTGGGAGGATCTCTCCTATGGTCTATATATAAGATATATAGAGATGTGTATATTCTCGAATATTCTATCTGAGAGCTATATTGGTAATCTCTCTTATGTCGAGTTAGATGCTTATCTATTCTCTCTAGTCTATACTCTCTATGTCTATCTCTCTATCTTGTCTCTCTCTCTATTCGTCTCTCTGTCTTTCCTTCCTTCTCCTCTCTCTCTCTCTCTCTGTCTCTCTCTCTCTCTCTGTCTCTCTCTCTCTCTGTCTCTCTCTCTCTCTCTCTCTCTCTCTCTCTCTCTCTCTCTCTCTCTCTCTCTCTCTCTGTCTCTCTCTCTCTGTCTCTCTCTCTGTCTCTCTCTCTCTCTCTCTCTCTCTCTCTCTCTGTCTCTCTTCCTCTCTCTCCTTCTCTCATTCCCCAAGGAAAGCCTTTTCTTTCTGTATCACACAACTCAGCAAAGCCATCTGCAACAGAGGAAAACAGAGAGCGCCGAAAGGAATGGTGTTGTATTTGTTTAGCAGGATGTTGGTGAATAAAGTTGAGAGCCGGCAGTTTTCATTACGACCCACAGTTCAGCGAGGAAACGGGGAGGTTTGTTTGATTGTTGGTTCAAATTAACCCTTGGGTGAGGAAAGAAGAAGTAACAGAGTGACCCTCTTATTTTCTAAGACAACACTCCCTTCAACCAACGCTGACATTAATAATTCATCATGACAAAATACATTACCAGGGAAGCTGAATGTGAAAGGAAGAGTTGAACGTGACAGGAAAATAGTCACATTAAAGCTCTGCAGCAGCATGGGAAAACTAAAATGCAATTTTACTGTTTAAATGAACTGGAACATGCATTCATATTGAATATTGTGTTCAGCGTCAGATCTGAAGAGGAGTATGATCTAAGAGTGTGCCTTTGTAGACAGACCCGCACAGGGTGTGTAAGCGACGCAGGGAGGATTTAGCTGAACCTTGACCTGGATATCCTGCATCTCCGTCCACCCAGCATGGACAAGGAACACAGATAGGAACCACTCCTAAACAAGTTCAAGGGGAAATGCTTGCATGGCGTGGCTCTGTCCTTTCCCAACCAGCAGAGAGTTTTATGTTTATGAGCTCTCCTGATGGGGATGCACATATCCATTAGATATGAGTCTGCCTGTATAGAGGGGGTCTGTTATTAACCCACAAGCAAGTGCCCCATCAGCAAAGAGGAAAAAGCTGCCTTTTATGGCAACAGATCACAGACTCAAGCCATTGGCCACAAAGCCCACAAATGAGGCGTTAAGTGTAGTGGCAGGGCAGCAGAGAAAGAGGAGCAGAGAGATATGACCCTCTGCTCAGCCATGCATGAATCTGCCCTCAGCCTTCTTTCCTTTCTCTCTGTCTTGTTCTCCACCACTCCCCCTACAAAAAATAAAATCAAAGCATGCTTAACCGCCCAACAACCACAAAATAACAACTGTCACCTGCAGCAGAATTCATTAAAGCATTGGTAATGTCGCAGCCGTTGTAATGTAATTTTTATAATTGAATATTAATTCTTCTTACGCAATATTTGGAGAGATTCCTAATGGACGTTTTCTGTAATTAATTGCCAGATAGAGGCAGGGCTAGTGCAGCAAAGTTAAAAAACACAACCTGACATGGAGATTGGGAAAGAGAGTGCGGCGAGGGAGCCTGCTGGGAAGGTTTCATCATTGTGCCTGACCCCCCCTGCTGCTGGCAATGGCAGGAGATGGGGGGGGGGGAGAGATAGACTCCTCTTCACAGTCAGAGATTTAATTGCACGCAGATTCCATTACCTCTGCACAAATGTCACATTCTCTTCTGATCAGGGGGCACGGCAGCCACTGGCAGCACGGCTGGCAAGCAGCCAGACTATAGTGCAGAAAGTGTTCAGCCAATCAGGGCTCTCGGTGCAGACAGAGGTGAGCAGAGGGACAGGAAGACTATAGTACGCCAAAGATATTTAAAAAACAAAGGAGAGTCCAACACAAAGCAGCTGACGGTTGCAACATTCAGGTAGCGTGAAATATACTGGATTAACAGATATTTAATTAAGGGAATTTATTATTGCATTTACTTTTGTTATTACTACTATTAACATAGATTTTCTATTGGCAAAAGTTGGTGCTCTAATTCTCATATTAATACATTTACAAGATAAAACTACAATGGCAAGATCATACAAATAATATAACAAAATGACCAAGCAGCTGCAAATAGCCTTAAGTGCTATACTGTATTAATAATAAAATAAAGAGTTAAGATAAATAAGGAACCATAATGCACTAAAGACTGAGCTATGCATTATAATGTTATAACAAAAACCACTGAGCTAGTCTCTAAGTATTCTGAACAATAATCATTGTTATGTCAAAACATTATTTGAAAAAGTAATTTTTTTTAAATAAAATAAATAAAAGTAAAACAAATTATTATAGCCTAATAGGGCTGCAACTAGTTATTTTCATCATCGATTAATCTACCAATCATTTTATAATTTTATATTTTAATTGTTTGCTCTACAAAGTGTCAGCAAGGTCCAAGGAGATGTCTTAAAATGTCTTGTGTTGACCAACACACAGTACAGAACACAACGATGTTCAGTCTACTTACACATAAAACTAAGTGTTACATTTAAAGAGCTGGAAGCCAGTGAATGTGTGCAATTATTGCTTAAAAGTTAGAATATTGATTGATTGATTATCAAAATAGGTGCCGATTACTATTCAGTCAATCAACTAATTGAAATTGATTGACAAGTTTATCTTAAAAAAGTTAACAGAGGTGAAAGTTTTAGCAAGAAATCATCCAGTTCAACAAATGATTACAACAATAACAACTGCTGCCTGAAAATGTAAATGTAGCTTATTAACGTTACTTCTGCATTCTTTGATATTTGAGAGATACTTAAATGACAGAAAAAGAACTGAACTGAACACTCAATGATTTACACCATTTTCACAGAGGTAATGTGTAGTTAGCTGGATAGTTACAAAGACAGAGAGTGCCTAAAATCCCTGTCAGGATCTTCTAGTTACATGTAAGAATATCGTTGTTTAAACTACCTAATTTAATAGCTCTCAGGAATCCGGGCCTCCAGGATTAGGACTCGTGAAGTAGCCCTGATTGGCTCAAGACCTTTTAAAATCACTGGTAAAATCAGATATGTGGGCAGCAATTCTCCACAAATACAGTCTTGGAGTATAATTTATACAAAACAATTGCAATATTGGTCAGTAAAATCGTAATTAGATATTTTCCCCAAAATATTCAGCCCTATTCTGTACTATTTTTGTCCGTATCATTCACATCCATGCTCACTGGCCTAAACTGCTGAGCAATAAAAGTAAAAAACTCAGAATATCTGTTGGGATCTGCTTCCAGCTTATTATGGCCTGATACAAATAAGCCTAATAGTTCAACCTAACGGTGTTTTGGAGTCACTTCACAGACAAACAGCACACACGCACACATTACTGTAAGAAATAAGAGACGGCTTAGTGGGAGGATTGCCACACATACCCTGATCACTGGTGCAGGACAGATTGGCACTCCATTCCTCCAATCAGAATTCAGCTCACAGTCTTGAGGGCAGGAGCACTGGGGTTTCACAGAGGACAAACAGAGAGCGAGAGACAGAAAGAGAGAGCAGGAAGGAAGGGGAAAGATACAACTATTACAAACAGGAAGTGAAAGGTGGGGAAAGCCCCTAACCTGGTCCACTGAGCCCACATGTACAGAAATGACATAAGAACAAAAAAAAAGTAAAAGTGATCATCATCAGCCACAAGTATTTCATATGTTCTGACGCACCGATTCCTGTTGGCATCTCCTGGCCTACATGCATACCAAGTTATTTTTCATATCCGAACATGCAGATAAGCAGACGTGACGGACACACAATGTGAAATACAAGCAAAAGTTGCTGTACTTCATTTCTCACCTTAGAACAGTAAACATGTCACATGGTTAGCCTTTGTTCACTTTCTCATGACCCACATAAAGAACTGTGCTGCATTCATTTCATGCAGTTGTATTTGATGTCAACTGTAATTAAACAGCCAACCTTATGAATTTGTTTCCAGTGACTACAAATGTACAAGTACATTCATGTATTTGTAAGTTACCCAACAAGAACATTCTAATTATGTAAGAAATATAAGCAATAACTGTAATTTTAAGTGCAATACTGATACCATATTACGAAAATGGTAATGGTAAACAAGCTAATCAGATGAGATAGTAACTACTATACTACTAGTTGGGGGTGGCGGGAGTAAAATTGATTCATGTGAGAATTTGTAAAAATAATCACACAAAACATCAGTTTTACATGTTATTTTGTGAAATTGGACAGTTTGAGGAATAAAAAGGCAGCTAGCCTAAGCCTGCACATTTTATTAATGTAACAAGCAGCACTTTCTATATGTTGTATAACTTGAACTTATTCTTGAAGTCACTGAGAATTGAAAAACACTAAAAACGTTTTAGTAAAAAAAGTGTTTTAAGTGCAAGTTTAGCATGAATCAATGTAGATAAATGATCTCAGGGGTGCCTTTATGTGTTTACCTTATTGCAATCAGTAGATGTAACATTTTCAAATAGAAAAACTCCTTAACAATACACACGTTTTACTCTGCTTTCATGCCATAATTTCCCACACCGCTATTAGCGCACAGCAGACTGGAGTAGATCCTAAAATTAGCACCCCTATGTACTGAATCCAGAATCCATTTTTGAATCGGGAAACTCGAGAATTGATTTTGAATGGAATCATGAGATACAGAAAGATTCACAACCCTAACAAGAAGGTCATGAGACCTCTGTAACACACTGCGATGCTACGTGATGGTATGACACACGTCTGATTGTGACTGTATTTAAAGTGATGCATTTACCTATAAACCCTGCAGTAGTCTAAAAATATATATACATTTATAATTACATGTTTTTTACATAAATTATGCATGACTTGTACCACTACAGACACATGTGAAACAACATTTTGTTTATACAAAAAGCCGGTGTTAAGATCAAAAGCATTCATCTGTAGCCAGATAAACAAATGGAAAGATGCTAATGACTTCCAGATACGCTTCATATCATGCAAATGAGGCAGCAGAACGTACGGCTCGTGGTTTTGTCCCTGTCACACGAGTCATGGCTGCATGTGTGACTTGTTGCCCTATGATATATGTGTGTACCACTTTGCTGTTTAATGTGGCCGTGTCTCCGGCAGCACAGCGAAGCAATTCAGCTCCCAGTTAATTGGCCTGCTGCTCTATGAGGAAGCGTGTCAAAAACTAAATCTATAACTCTGTTCCTGGGTGTAGCGGTGTAGCTCTCCAACCAGACACAACAAACCGCAGCCCCGACGTCCCAACTCCTCATAATTCACCAGTGTGGAATTCAACTAACCCCATTAGTGCAGCCGATGTTTCCACAGCCCGTCCACATTCCTGGGCCTGCCGTCGGCCCCAGATAAGACCCATCTGATTGCATCGCTTTCATTACTCCCAAAAATATGTTGATCCCAACAGACAACCCCCCACAAGGATTTATGGCTGTGCTATTGAATCCCCATGCCCCTCAAAAGGATCGCTTGCTTTTAAAGTTCCCCTCACTTTGAGATCTACTGAATGCACTCAGTGACTTCAGTGGAGCCGGTTGCCATGTCTCCCACATGATGAGAAGAACCAAAAGAGATGGGATTTATGTGCAGTCTCACCAAAGGGATGTTAAAATATCATGGGGAGAAGTAGCTCTGATTTTGAGTCTTTATTGCAGATTAACAAGCAGTGGATTTTAAAATGTGGTTAAATTTTATTGCGTAATTTGTCCATAAAAAAGACTAAACAACCAAACACTTTGAGATATACTACATGCTAGTTAAAGCTTTTTTACCTCTGACTGTAAAGCTTTCTCACTTTGTGGGCCGTTTGCATGCCAGCTGCTCAACACTTGACTCACTCCTGCTCTGGAAACATGTGGTTGTAATCCCCTCTTTTCACTCAAATTACAAAGTATGTCAGTTTCTGAGGAAACTCTGCATACAGCCACTTTGCAGCATTTGTGTTAATTGCCACTCATTTGTGAGTTTCAAGGTAAACTAGACAGGCATTTTAAGCTGTCCATCCTTGTTGAGGGGTATGAGAAGGGTCGGAGATTAGCACCCATTAGGTGAACCAAGTCATGGTTTTGCTATGTAAGTACGGGCCACTGGCTGCATGTTTGAAAACGCAACAAATGATAATTAGAGAGGCAACGATTGCAAATTTCTAGACTGAATCTGACCTGTCAAATCAGATTCTTTTTTCTTTGTTTACTTTAATGGAAATGTCAATTATATGTTCATACATATCAGAGAACAATCAGAGAAAACAGTATTATACACTGTGTATGTAGGCCTATTACAGAGAATCAACTACCGGTATTTATTATCTATCTAAAACTAAGAATCTATTTACAAGAATGTAAAGGTGTTTGTATTATACTATATTAACGCCCACTTCGGTGGCGAGTGGCGTCCTCCTACCTGCACCACACCGACTGACAGCACAAGGCGGAGGAGAACATATCTGAATATATTTCTCGCTTTTTCCCGGATGAGCTGAATAAATCGCTAAATTAGTTGCTAGTCGGTTTTTAGAAATAAAGATTCAGATGATTTGAAACATGGGTCAAAATGTGACAGGAGTCACATAACCTTGTTAACCGATCTGGCCGCAATTTGCATAGAATCAAAACGGCCACCGCTTTCCATAGACATTGCATGGCAGATCGCCGCAGAAAGTTGCTAGGTTGGCAACACTGTGTGTGTGTGGCTTTAACAATACTTGGACTGTCTGTACCGGTGTGCACGCGACGTCAACCATCGTGTGGCGTATGCATGTAAATTAGGCCGGCACAGAATTGTCTATATCTGAGACTGATCGGCTGGTCACCAGTCATGGCCAATCAAGCTGAAGATATGCTGACCGATCAATCGGTGCGTCTCCGATGAAAATATTTGTTGCTGTCATGTTACACCATGAATTACAATAGTGAACTTGTCCAACCTATTCAAACTGTCAAAGAATCAAAAAGGAGAGGGGCACAATAACACATACATAAACAGATGACATTTAAAAAGACTGCGACCTGGCATCCATAATGTCAGTGAGATGGATCTAATTTACAATCCCTCAGCGAGAGTCAAGCCATTGATCAGGTATTGCGGTGACTGTGGGGACATTGGTGCTGTATCGGATCAATGGCTTGACCCATTAAGCCACACCACTCCCTGTACCTCATCTAATAAGAGCCAGTCTTTGGGAACACCCATGGCTGACCCATGCTGCTGAGGACAATTACAAGAGAGTGGTCTTTCAGGGCCGACGCCCACTTGACCCGGTAGCGTAAAGACGCGGAGGAGATCCACATGATTTAAACTCCTCCCCAAGACGTGCTGACAAGGTTAGAGGGTCAACGCAGACATTAACAGGTCAGTGTGTGGCCCACTTGGGAACAATTACTCCCAGTCACAGCTAAGTGGACACTTGATTGAACACGACGAAGGCAGGACACACTTCCCACAGATAACAATCCCCAGAGCCATTTAGGATAAAAAGCCCTTGTGATACAGCCTTTATGGGCAAAATTCATCTTCCTTTTCCCTTTTAAAGGAATGTGAGAGTGTGATAGAGAGCCATTCTCTCAAAGAGATGAGTCTCTCAAAGCATTACCATTTTCCAGCAATGCTAATAGCTGCTTATGACACAGAAACAATTACAAGGTGACTGGGAGAAAAAGCTAAACAATGGGACGAGCTGTTGAGATTTCATTTTTCATTCATGAGAAAATCAGATATCTCACAAAATAAATTGTCGTTTCTTGCAACAGACTTTGACAACAGAATACTCATATTTTACAATCAGGCTCAAAACAACAGCAACAAACCAGAACTTAATGCGGTGACATAAATATACCATTCCACGATAAATCTGTCATCTCTAATTAACCGTGTGGGTGCTGCACTTTTTTTATGCTGTTCGACCTTTAACCCACTGACAGTTTGACCCCTCTCCCACCACAATGACGAAAACTTTGCCTCGAACATCTGGCGTCTTATGTGTAGACAGCAACGAGCACCCTCCCCAGTTCTGAGTCGTTTCATGTCACAACTCAACAACAAATAGTTTGTGTTTCATCATAATATGTGGGTTCAACATGTACTGTAGAAGATAAAAACTAAACAGATGTTTGGGGGTAGCTTCTGCAGATAAAATAGCAAACTTAGCAATGTGTATCTCTGTGTAAAATGGTCACTCTTGTGCTATAGTCTCTTCGTACACAAATAGGGCTTATCGATTCGCGAACACATTTCCCCGGCATTTGCATAAGCTGTGTGTTGTTTGTGGTGTTGTTTCTTTTTTTTCACCAGGGGCTTTGTTTATTTATTTCCCTGCGTTAGGAAACCAGTTTCACATTGTCCCTCGATCTGCAGCGGTGGCTGGTGCTGCAGCTGTTGGTTGTTAGAGGCTGGAGATGACACAGTTCACCACTTCTCCAGGAGACAGCCAGCCCAGAGACCAGCACAGCTGCAGAGGAGGACTACAAGATGCATGGAGAGGAGAAAGGAGAAGAAAAGAGAAGAGACTGTGCCTTGTTTAAGTTATGAAGGTAAAGAAACTACTGTTGTTGACAGAATTATATTCCTCCAGAGACAAAGCTCATCACTTGCCTCCCTCGCTCTTTTCTGAGGAATCAAGAAGCCTGACATTAGCGGATGAAAAAAAACAAACTCCTGCTGAGAATCTCTCTCCCCTATCTCTCTATCCCGCCCTCCTCATTAACGGGGCTCTTTTCCAATTCATTTTGGACCCCTGAGATACAACCTTCTCAAAGAATTTAGCAAAGTCACATGACATTAACCCATTTTCACATGCTGAGTGCAAAAGCAACAGGCTCACCGGCTGACCCATTGGTTGTTGTGGCAGTCAGCTTTATTCCCCAGGACTATTTTGTAACCAAGTGGGCATCATGTGAATACCATCTGGGTACCACTTATTTAAAGCTGGCAGAAGTCCCGTGGCAGCCAGCCTGGCAATAAGGAGAAGGGAATAAATTGCATCATTTACTTAACATGCATTTACCGTTGTGCCCGTTAAAAGCCCATGACTAAATAATTTGTTTTTTTCGGGTGCCAGTTTCTCCCGTCAGCCGAATTGCGTTGTATGAGAGACAAACTGCAACTGTCAAAGGGCTGATAAAGGAGATACTGAGATGTTAACCACATGAAATCGCATTTACCACCAAGTATATTAACAGCCCTCAATCCATTTACACCAAAGAAATCTCCAAGTGTGTTATGCACTGCACAAAACCAATAAACAGACAATAAACACATTGTAATTATAATGCCAACTCTTTAATTACGTGTGTCATTTGGGGATGGTCGAGCTTGCTAATTGTCAGAGTGATGTGAAAGGATTGGGGGAGGCAAGAAGGAGATCAAGCCTCAGGCCCAATGAGAACCATATTCCCCGCTCTCGAAGCGTGTTAGAAGGCAGAAAATTCAATTGGCACGGTTCCAAAGAAGAATAGTCCAAACAGCCTTAATCAGCAGGGACAAACTCCATGCAAATAATTTACATTAGCACAAGTGGAGAGAAATATCCAAGGTTTCTCTCCTATAACATGAAAGAGATGAACATATTTGACTCCTGTAAACCTCACTGCCAGGTGACTTAAAACAAAGAAGATTTCAGTTCAGTTGCACTAACCAAACGCTACATCATCTGAAGAGGCATAAAAGTAAAAACTAAGGGACCTACGACTCCTATTTAGCTGGAGTTAGAGGGTGGGATAGATATTTTGTCATTATCATTCTATGGCAATTCTCTTTTATTTTCCATAGCGGAAGCCAATTAAATTACAGGAGAGAAACAGTGCGGATGACACACTTTAATCCTATTATATTGCAAGTAAACAGTAGACGTATTGCAGAATATTAAACAAACAAAATGCCACCATAGCTGTTTGTCTACATTGACAGTTGACCCAACATCACTGTTTGGTATGGATAGTGTGTATTTTCACCCTGTTGACTCCCATTAAAATCATTTTGGCATACATTTATCAGCAGACCAATTATATTGTACTTATGCTGTTGTTTTATGAATTGCCTCTATGAATAGTAAAGGAAAAAACATACATTAAAAATGTGTGAGAAAATAGTTGCTCCACAATATAGCTAACCACATGAATTGTGTCTTGGTAGTGCCCAGAGCTCCTATACTAAAAAGATTGCTTTTCAGTGGATTATTCCTTTAAAAATACTGAAATATAATTTATTTAGCTAGGCCTATATCAATCAGGTCTACTGCTATGAAAATATTAGTAAGTCATACTATTCAGATTTTACTGCAAATTGTATGCAAATACTAGGCCTATATATATACTACAGATGGCCACTGGATCAGTCTCATTTTTTTGTCGTTCAAATTTACGCACGTGCCACACGACAATGGCTTAACGCCGCGCACACAGCCACACAGCCACACACAGCCACACACAGCCACACACACACACACACACACACACACCCACACACACATCGTGGGTGTGTGTGTGTGTGTGTGTGTGTGTGTGTGTGAAGAAGACATAAAAGTGAAGAAGAGTGAAGAAGACATAAAACTTGCAATTTGTAACACCAGCAAGTCCAAAATAAGCAGTGGAAGAACAACCTTAGAAACAAGGTTTTGACAACAAGAAAGTCGCATTTAGAGAAAATGTAAGTTACTTAATTGTCAATCTTTTGTTATGAACATATAATTGAAATTAAATTTTAAAAAAAACAATGTGTGTGAATTATAATTCTTATTAAGGGAGAAAAACGGAATCTGCAAAGACAATTGCAATTGCTGCATCTGTAATATATATACTGTACCTTTGCATCTAAAGATTGATCCATGCATAGCACATTTTTACAGAACTTCCCATGTTCAACAGACAATTCATAGTAAATCCCCATGTATCATGCATAATTACTCACAATGATTTAAAGTGATTAATGTACCTTCTTACATATTACCTTTAACACAGGTAGCTGTAGTTAGCAACAGTATTATCTGTTTAGACAAGAACTTGTTTTTCCAAGTCTGTCAGTGGTCACATGATCTGGAAAAGTGTTGCATATTTATGGTTCAGAGTCCAAACAAGAAGTGAGTGGCCTGGAAAGGCCTACATTATTAACATATACAGTATATGGCTGTGCATGTGGTGGACAAAGATCACAGAGTGAATTATTGAAACCACCATAAGTACAGTGCACCCTGAAAACACTCTGTGAGATGACATCTCTCAGATGAATCATCAGCCAAGCAATGAGAAATGTCAGTTAGGCAATGAGAAACTGTCTCCACCATTGTTTACATATTGACTGGCACTATGTGGTTGGCCCTGATGAGAACAACAGACACAGCCGCCAATGGCATGATCTCACTTGGTGGAAAAAGAGCTGTCACTGTGAGTCTGGTAGGAGGGTGTGGCGTTGCAATCAATGAAGGTGGAGAGACTTAAACAGAAACAAAAACAAATCTATTATTGGTTCCACAGCATGAAATCATACATTAGCTAAGCTCTGAAACAGTCGATCCTGTCCCCGTTACTCTACAATTTACTGCTCAAATTGTTCTCACCTCTGCTTTTCCCATTCCTCTGTCAATGTGAAGTTCAACTGAACACTGTGGCCTGCAAGGTCTTTTTACACACGAGTGCTATTGATAAAAGAGACCAGAGTGACTGAGTGAAAGAGAAAGAGTGCATGAAGGATACAGAATCTTCATCTGCTATCCATCTCCTATTCTAATGTAGCCATTAAGCTCTAAAAAGAGACTGCTCATCTATTCATTTTATGGGGAATTTGTAAAAAAAAAAAAAGATGACACTGCAAGAGGGTTGGCAGGAGTGATTAAAATTATTTGAATTAGCCCTTCAATCACTGCATACAATTGTGTATGAAGTACACAGAAATGCACTCAAAATCCTGGCCCGAATCTCCTCTGTACTGTAGTAGGATATGAAAAGATTGATTCACTCATTTATAACTGCGAGTTGTTTTCAGCGCGAGGAATTGATTGGTCAACACATTAAAAGCTTGTACATCATGCACTCCATACACACGACATGAAAAGGCTTTTAGAAAAATATCCAATAACTCAGAACAGCTGATTGCTTAAAGCACACCGTATTCACAGCATTTACAACAGGTGCAGTAAATCTCCAACAGAAGGCTGTAAACAGTAAATAGTCAATGGTTGACAGTAGCGAGCCGGGAGGAAAGCAACTCTGGAACACGTGTGTGTGATGCAAAAGGCACTTTGATGTCACTGAAAACTGAAAATATACTAACAGTAAACAGGACAATAAATAGAATGTGAAACTAATTTGTGTCGCTTTCATACACAAGCCCTATATTTGATGTGGTGTAACATGCGCGTTTTACCAATACATACTGCTGTCACAGGTTTATCTGCACAACTGCAACTATCCGTCTATTCACATCACTGCTAACGTAAAGAATTACGTTATTTCTCATGCTTTCTACTACAGTTCCCGGAACAAAATAAGTTCCAAATAAAGTTTCAGTTCCAGTTCAGATTCTCTCTCTCTCGCTCACCCACTCATACTCATACTCTCTCTCTCTCTCTCTCTTGTTCTCGCTCTATCTTTATCTTGGCCTTTTTTTAGAGTAGTCGGGTAGTCCCTTAGATAAATGTCTTGTAAGCCACAAAAACATTAAACTAAATGTCCATCCTTAATATAAACGTGCGTTCACCCATTCATAAGAACGCCGAGCAGTGTCTGGGTCATGAAGCTAAGTCAGCATTAACCCATTCAGGTCAACTGCTTATGCTGGTTTATGAAATAGATATTCAAGAGCTTATGTGTTTGTGCTGTTGTACAAAAGCTCATCACTGAACTCTATCCTGTACAACATCAACTTTCTGCAGTTGTCGTTTCCTCACTGCTGTGAACACTCATTTTGTTTTTCACTGATCACGTTTTCACACGAGAGCTGAATGCCTGTTGTAACCGCCTGCTGTTATGTCACCTGACTACCAGCATGCTCGCTGTACAGAGGTAAAGCACATTTGTCTCAGGAAACAGGGGAATACTAACAGCACTAGGCTATTACACAAAATGCTGCTGAAGCGTCTCTTATAATCATTCATACTGCATTTAAGATGAATTGACAACACGATTTTGATTTGCTAAATCGTGCAGCTATGATGGATTCATAACCATTTTGTAAGTGTTTTTTTGTAAGAATAAAATGTATGGTTGAGTAAAATGCAACACTCATACAGCTAGTGTCTGGGATTGATGTACTAGTGAAAGTGAGTCTTATATTGTACAGAGAGAAGTGAGCCCTACGTAAATGATCAGGTTGACAAACAGATATCCGTCTTTGAGTACCTTTTAAAAGCACTCTATAAATAAAATGTATTATTATTATTATTATTATTATATCCCCTCACATGTACAAGTCAAGCGAATACTTAACCTTATGTAAAAAAGTATTTAGAGTGAGGAGTGACAACATAATGTAGCTGGCTGACCGTCTCTATCTTCATTTCAATGAGACCCTGACAGTAACTCTGCGGTAGACACAGCAGGAAGATGCGCTTTCCACAATTCCTGCTGTCGAACTGACCGATTCAAACTTGCCGCTCGCCGCACGTCACACAGCGGACTGCCGTGCGTGCTGCTGTATGATTCTGGTGAGACCTTTGCATGATCAGCATCTGCGACTGTCGCCTCCCATCATCTAAAAAGGGACTTTACACACATCCGCAGCCTCGGATGCTGTGCCGCTCTGTGAAAGCCACAAATATACCTGAAAAGGATCCATGTGTGGATTTCACCTTGAAACTTGCTTGAGATTTAGATACTGTACATGCAGGACATACAAGTGCATATAAACCCAAATATTACTTCAAACATTTTAAGTTGCAACTCTTATCATTGTTTACCATGATTCAACCAGTGTGCGTTGATGGCAAACTAGTGGGTTAGAGAAGGACGATCCCTTGCTATGGTCCTTCCTATAAGGGTGTGTTCAGCCACATGGCTATAATATATCATAGCCATGCAATATATTGTATTTGAAACTGGACTGGAATTCATTATGACCTGGCCTTCAAATGAAAATGTTATATTAAAATTGCTTCTGATAAAACTATATCTGAGGACAACCTCTTCTTTACCTCTGGCAAATACACTTTTAAGCCAAGTCAGTAAAAGTGAACACCTTACAGAAAGTATATAAATATACATATACATATATATATATATATATATATATATTTTTTTTTTTTTCCAAAGAAATACATTTGAATATAATATTTGTTTCATCTCTGATGGTGTTAATGAGTAATTTAATTACTTAGAAAAATATTAGAGAAATCTGAATTTGGGCATTTAGTACAAACATATGGAAAGATATAAATGATATTATTGAATTATCACCCAACGCAAAGTCATGAACAAAGTGCTTTTTAATCACAAAAACAAAGTGACAAAGTGTTTATCTTGTCATCTCATGCAGAAAATGGTTAGCCACACTATCTGCTTGAACACATAATTCCATCCTAGGCTAATCTATTGGCCGAGATGATAAACAAAAAAATAACTCCTGTGAAAATAACTATCTCTGACTGAGTGGTTTGGGAATGGAGCTCCACCCTGTTTACAACACTGAGAACAAAAACAAACTCCCTCCAAGGAGCCCGGGCAAATGCAAGTCACACACTCTACCAATACAGACAAACAACAACAATGTCTGAAGATCTACTGGGAGAGCGGGGCTATCAAACAACAGCAGCCTGCGCACGAACAAGGTGTGCATCTCTGGATGTTTGAGGGAATTGGCAAGCGGGAGAAAGTGTCTGAGAGAGGAAGAGAGAAAACGAGAGTTGGTGTGAAAGTGGAATTGAGGAGCAAACAAAGTCAAACACCACCCCCACCGCCCGAGTCTCAGGTCAACTGAATCATCAGGAGTCAGGGAAGATACCGTCACCACCTTCCATGAATAGCTCACAAAACCACATCAGTATGACTTCACCGTGGCAAACCCAGCAGCTTGAGAACACTCTCCCTCAATATCCAGGGGGACTCTGAATGAAGAGGTAATGAATCTCAGTTAACAAGGCCATTATCAGTAAAGGAACTACATCATCAGGAGGGACTCCAAATCCACGAGGCCCTTACACGCACTGGCCTTTTATTGTTGCTATTAACTGCTCAGGTATACTGGGAACAACTGTGCAAAAAAAAAGAAAAGATAAAAGTCTCATGCTTTTGATCTCACACTGTACATCACCACAGTAAACAATGAGGCTGTATAAGGGACACGGAGCCCAATTAGCCATCTCCGCTGTCAAGTATTTAAACAGTCTGCGAGGATGATAATAGTAACCTGCATACTTTCATCTGTGCTCCAGACTCATCAGCGTGCTAGCACCTCTGTTGAAGCGCTGCTGCACTGCATCTCGGGTAATTACTGCTTCCCAATTACCACCCAGCTTGGTAAATATATATCAAATAAACAAGCAACATCCCGTCAATTAGGAACACCCTTTCATAATGGGGGGTCCAGAATGATGTTTTATGTACGTACGGAAGAAAGCAGTGAGAAAACGGAGCATTCCACTTCAAAGTGAACTTGTATCAGTTAAGAGTACATCTGAACATAACAGTGTTTAACATAATTGTATGTTTTTGAGGCAATTAATATGCGTGTCTAATTAAAGGTGTTTTAATTGCCAAGAGGGCAACATATACAACACGGGAACAGTGCTGTTTCACAATGAAAGGACTTAAATAAATGAAACATGGCCTTTTCTTCACAGACGAGTGAAGAGGGGACAGCAACATTGTTGAATTCAAAGGCAAAGAGAACAGCTGCAGTAACAGTCTGTCAACAAAATTTGCATTGCTGCTCTCTCCTCATCTCCATTACTCTCTCCTGTCTCTCCTCAAGCCCACGGAGCTGCCGGCTTAGATCTGAGTACTCTGATGGCTTATCACATAGCGAGCAGCAGGCTAAGCCGGAGTGATGCGCCCAAAAGACATGATCAAAGCGCACCAACTTTTCCACCCAGCAATGATGATGGAAGAGCAGGCCCTGCCATGTTATGTTTCTTATTAGGGCTGGGACTGCCAACTGAAAACACAGCCAAGAAGTCAAGGATGAGCCCCTTAAAGATGTGCTCCTGTAACCTTATTCTGCATTACACCGCCTGCTAGCAGTTAACAGGGATTAAGTGGTAGTTAGTCAATTTCAGTTCTGATACTCTCATTCTCATGTTGGTATAACTAGAGCTGCAGCAATTAGTTGACTATGGCGATTTCCTGCTTTTCTCGTTTACATATCATATTAAAGTGAATATCTTTGGGTTCTGGACTGACAGAACTAGACATCTAAAAACATCACCTCTGAGTTTGAGAAACTGTGATGGACATTTTTCAATATTCTCTGACATTTTATAGAACTAACTGATTGATCAAGAAAATTATTAGTAGAATAATCGATAGTGAAAATAATCGTTACTTGCGGCCCTTAGTAATGATTTAATCACTGGCCAGATTATGAAAGCTTTTATTTTGCAACTATAAGCATCCCCTTTTGAACAGATGCTACGATTCAAACACTCTGGTACAAGGGAAGTTTGGCATAAACTGAGGAACGCGTGAGATAGCATGAGCAGTCACCACAACTGAACAGAAAATGAGCAGACAGAGTGCCACCACTGGAACCTAAAACATCATAAACACACATACAGTAGATCTAACCGCAGTGTTTGACAGAAAGGGGATTTCTGGCAACAACAGCGCAAAAATCAAATCAACAGAACTTGTCATCTTATTAAAATAATTAGATTAACTTTTATAAATTACAACATTTTAAGTGATGCTTCTTCTTAAACTCTCACAAGGCACATTGTCTTTATTTCAGCTAAATATCATACATCCCACATCAGTGAGGCCACTTTTCGAGCTCAGGAATAGCCTAATTCCAACGTTAGCATCTGCAGGAACTCAACAGTCACATTATTTTTCTCTTCTTTTGACTTTTCCTAAATGAACAGAAATTGCTTACTGAAAACTGTTATTATTATTGCATGCATTACCTTATGCTGTGTAAAACAAATAAAAGCGAGAGACATCTTTTGGCGATCTGGGCTGCAAATATAATATAATATGTCGTTGTTTGAATATAAACTTCTGAAAATACTGTGGAGGTTCAAACAAAGAGTGGAATCACTGACCATGTGTCACCCTGGCATGATAAACCCATCCACATGTTATGTCAGAGTAATAACTACACCTTCTCAGTGTAAAAATTCAACAGTGCATATTTGAAAGAAAACTGAAAGCCACCTCATCCATCAGGCCATCAGAGCCACATCATAAACACATGCAGACTTACAGATGTACAGACCGGACAGCTGATAGAAACAGGTGCTGAGGTTTCGCCTGGCAGCTGAGCACAGCTTGTAGCATATGGCTGAGCCCCTCATGTCTGGAGGAAAATGTTTGTACCTTACCTGTATTAGTCCCAACACAGACAAGTGTTGTGTGCTATTAAAGGATCTCTGATTTTAAGTTATTACATGAGTGCAACAGGGAATTGTGTGACTAACACAACCATTTGGTAGCAGATAAAGTGTTTAAAGAGAGAAAACATTCACTCAATCTTATGAATGATCTTATTATTTTCTAAATTGGTTAAGTTTAATTTGCTTTGTCCATGTAATTAATGCTTGAACTATGTCTCAATATGAAAGATGTGACTAGATGTATACATTTGAATAAGTTTGAGAGTTTCACTCTATTACTACCTGCAAACCACAACACTGCAAAGAAAACTCCCTTTATTTTTCCATTTATTTGTTCTAATACTTTCTTTATCTTGTTTGAGAAAAATCCATCAGCAAGACACTCATATCTACTTTTTTACTGCAGTGCTCTCGAGTATCATGCGAGTATTTGCAAAAGAACACAGCACACAATTTACCTAGATTCAATTCCAAGGTAAAGTATGTTGATATTAGAATAGGAAAAGACAGAAAGTGTTAAAAGCGAACATACAGGGAAAGGCACTGAGCAAAATATTTTTTTACTGGTACTATTGCAATATAACTTATTGTTATAGCAGATGAAAAATGTGCCCATCTAGCATAATACAAACTGCATGTACAACAAGCCAAATATTTATTTAAAAAACAACACTACTTTTATCTGAAACCAACACACCAACAGCTACTTCAATAAACAAAATACACAGGATACTTTGATTAGGCCTGTCACAAAAATTAAGTTATCAGCTTACCGTGCAAAATATGGACATGACCTCAAATCATTTTCGATTTATCGCACGATATATATGGACATGACCACGATAATTTTAACGTTATCAACTAACCATATATCATTTAGTTGACCTTGATATTGCCCATTACGTTTGCATGTGTGTTAGTTTACATATTGTATATACATTGTATCAGTGGCATAAAATGGTCTTAAAACGACAATAATATAATTTAGCGCAATTATTTCTGGGACAATATATCGTCCAACAAAAGCAGTTATCGAGACAAGACCAACTTCTATATTTTCTAACAATTGACACAATCGGTGTCCCAATGTTGTACTGTATTCCTAAAACACAACACAAGCTGTAAATACATTTTGCAACTCAATTTAAATCGATTGTAGTTGCGTGAACAAGGATGACATTTTTGGTCAGCATCCCTCCCTTTATTAAGGGCAGATGACAGTAGAAGACAGTAATTAATGGCCGTATGAGTTAATGGCCGTCCTGAGCATTTTGCAGTCTCCATAGAGACGGAGGAGCTCACCTGAAGCTGTCCACTCTCTGACCAATAGCCTTCCTTGGCATGGAGAACCGTCTGCATTGGCACGCCACAGGGGCCAGGACACACTAACCTTTACCCTGGAAATATTGTTCTGCTTTTCTTTTGTTATCACTTCCATTCATTTAATACAGCACTAATGAGCGTGGTTCAATCATATTCATATTGCCAGTACGCTTCCCCTTTGTCTGTGTGAATCAAACATGCAAAAATCACATGACAAATTAATTTACCAGAAAATTCCCTTTATTCATCTGTCACTTGTCTCGCTTTGTGCAAAAGTGTTTCAAGCAAACTGGTTCGAGGGCGTCTTGTATCTGAAATCAAATGAGGGGTGAAGCCGGCAAATAAATCTGAAAGAAACAATAAGAGTAAAACGTAGAACCTTATTCCCACACTGGACCGAAAATAACTCTCCTTATCATTCAGCAAGCAAGGGTGCACAGTCAGTGTAGAGCCCCGGCCTCCGTACCCAGCACAGGGTATTTCAATGTGTGTTCACAAATACTGAGCCGTCAGATGAAAGAGAGGGCCGCTCCACTCAGGGATGGGAGTCCTCACACTGAATGCATGAGTGACTGATTACTTTCTTACCAGTTGAACCTCAACTCTCTACAAAGAAGAGCATTAGCCCCAGCCTGAAGAGGCCAAACTAGAAACAAGGGCTTTCCAAATAATACAAAATCACAGATCGGTGCATCAAGGATCTTGCGCCATTACAATGCATACAGCTGCTCTTCCTCAAATTTCAAGCTTTTTTTACTTTCCCCCCTGCCAAATCAATGTATTCAGTCAGAGCATGGAGCAGAGAAAGTACAGCCATTCTAGAAGCAGACGCAGGGGACGGGTTATTCCCAGAAGAAGACTGATTGTATGTATGTAACAGCCGTGTCAAACGGCAGGCCGAGAAAAGTTGCAAAGAAAGTTCATCCTGTGTTTTAAAACCTGGGTCAGCATTTGCGAAGGTCCATTTCTGCATAAGTGAGCACACAAACCCCGGTGCCTGTTCAAATAGTCTGCAGCTCTCTCTCAGGCAGCTCATGACAACAGCCCAGCAGCAGCACTGTTTGATCTCCAATGTTTTCCTTAATCTGGGTTGTCAAGGTTCGCTTGTTGGAGGCTGTTTACTTTACTTCTCCTACAAAAAAGTGTTTTTTTCCCCTCAGACAATGACTAATCCAAAAACCAAGACGGAGGGGAGCACTGCCAGCAATAGTTGTTAAAGCTGCAGTTTCCCTTTTGCTAAATGTTCAGATTGTTTTGGTTCTGCTGTTGCCAGCTACAGACTTAACAGTAAAAGAATATATAAGGGTAATAATTAATTATTCTATGTATACAGTTAACTCTCAATAGACATAATCTGTATCTTTTTTTATTATCATCATTTTTGGTAAGAACACAAATTCTCTCTTTACAAACTAATAAATCAATATGGATTAACTACCCGATACATTTGTTCATCATATGTATGCATACATTTAAAAGCTGCACAGTAAATGTCTGGATACCTGGTAACCACTGTCCTATTGTGTGTAATACACCTGTTATAAAATATTAATTTAAAAAGAAAATAGGTCTGAAATATTCTGATTCCAAGTTTATGTGATTGCTTTGTTTTAAATGTACATGAATAAAATATGTGTGCTGAAGTACATTTCGTTGGACAGTGTATGAGGATAACAACACGTTCATTTACACACATAGACACTATATCAATAATATATTTTTATTTGACAAAATGTAAACTCTAATTTCACAAGTGAAAATAAAGTTCAGACTATTTACAGTTAAGAAAATTACCAACTTTAACCCACCCCATGTCTGACTCAATTAATAGTTCACACTTAAATAGCAATACAGTTAAATAAAATGTGTCAATAACCTTTAATGTTGAGGTGAGACTTTAAGTTGTCACAGCTATAATTAAAATGTATTCTTTAAATCATTTGTATTAGGCTAATGACAAGGTAACTGTTTGGTGAATATCCGCTTTAAATGTTATATGTAGCCTTGTGTACACACACACCGAAACAACAGACTTCAACAACGCAAATGACGGACTGCGAAATAAAAGTCGACTTTGCCTATTAGCTAAAGCTGATTACAGTTATTATAGCTATTGTTTAGGGCAGTTGTAATGCCTTCCCTCGGTCTTTCGGAGTTTGGAGGACAGCTAACACGTGGGGAAAAGCTCCCTCTCTGGTCTTACTCCAAAGAAATCACGGCACTCAAACTTCCCTTTCACCGTCTAAACTGAACAACTTTTACGGCTAACAGGTAGCTTTGTAATTAACTGTTAACGACTATCATTAACCAGCACTTGTCTACGAACTATGGTTATAGAGGTGTATTTCCTCCAGGGTCTCATAGCCTCAACTAAGTTCCAACTTTCCAAAAAAGTAGAGGATACAACACTCGTAGCTACACACACCACTCCTGTTACAGAGACATTAAAAAGCGCTACCAGCCAGCCCACATGCTAATAATACAGGTGTTTCTTTATGTCTTTATTTCGCTAATTATAACAATTGAGGAAAACAGCAGCAAAAAGAGAAGACAAACTCCGTGTGTGTGCATTTGAGTTCAGCATCAGCAGGTATCTAGATACGATAAAGCAAAGCTAATGTTAACATTATGATAATAGTGAAACTTACCCGAATGGAAAACGCTTTACAGCAGCTAACAGGCGCACGCGGAGGGTACCGATTCGCTAGTATGAGATAACGAACCCGTGCACGAGAGCGACAACAAATCAAACCGTAAACACCAACAATATTACTCCGCCCGCCTTGGTGGTGGTGTGGTGGAGGTGGGGGGACTAACTAACTAACTTAACTACAAGGAGAAAAGAGATATCATCTTACCGAGGGCGTCGAAGAAGAGCAAAATGTGGAGTTTCACACTCACTGCCTCTCCAGTCTGCCTCGTAAAAAAAGGCACGAGCTCCTCTCTTCTTAATGTTGATATTAGATTTTAACACGCCGAGAAAAGAAGGAGAAAAAAAGGAAGAATCGCGGATTTGGATGTTGTTGTTTTGATGTTCCAAGTCCGTGACGTCATATCCACCTGCTGGGTAAACAACGTTCATTGCATCGCAGATCCTTCATAGAAACATCATAGTCACACAAGTACAATTCAGTAGCACTTAGTAGGTCCTTTCTATGGGGAAATGTAATGATATGCATTAGTTTTAGCTTAAAGTGTGACAGGAGAGAGGGGGCTGTCAGAAAAGCTAAAATGTCTAAACTGACTAATTACAACCGAGGCAGAATGAACTTATTATTATTTCAGCAAATTCTCCTGTCTTTTCTTCTTTTTTTATCAGAGGTTCATCATAACTGCAGAAAATAATGTGCTTTGACATACTCATCAAAGATGTTTTAATCTCAACTGTGAGGAGTTTTAACTATTAAAGTGGGTGGTATTAGGGTTTTATAAATGACAGTGTAGATAACCAGAGTGCAGGTTCTCTCAGTGTTATGTGGTTATATGTTCTGGCATGTGGGCCAATTCTTTATGATATTGTGAAGGGGACTGCATCTTTTTCAATAAAGTTATTAAGAAATCTGCTTGGCATATGTTTTGTGGTTGAAAAGTTCTGTGCACTCCTAAACAGTCTTTCCTCTGCATGACTGTCACAAGAAGTTCAAAAAACATTATGACAGTAATTAAAATCTCTGTCACTTGCCCCTGAAGACGAGAATTATCATGTGCCAGTTCAGCAGTCCAGTTAACACTCATTGTAAAGCAACATTAATTTAACCTCAAGAGAAAATATTTAAGTCGTTTTTTGTCCTTGATCAAGGTCTGAGAAGCACAGCTCATTTCGCTTCAAACGACATTACCTTTGTCATGGCTGCATCTGGGAGCAATGCTGCTGATGAACACTTCAGGAAGTCTGTTTGTTAGTAGAGAGCGCCACCCTCTGACCATGCCCAGTCACAGGAAAATAACCATCTAATCTGTAGTTTTGGAAGATTTGACTTCATAGTAGCATAACCACTTAACCACTTAAAACTATTTTGCAACACATTTCTTTTTTTTCAATAATTTATCAAAGGTTTCAAAAAATTACTTTTTCTAATTTTTCAACCTAGGCTATTATATTTTATGTTGTATTACGCATTGTACTGTGTACATATGTAACTGCTCAGTGACTGGCACCAAACACAATACAAACCTTAATTCATAGTAACAGTTGCAAAAAATGAGGTCAAACAGGAAAATACAACATTTCCTTTTTCCTGTTACCTGCATACTGTGAAAACTCAGAGTCTTTAACAGCCCCATAAACATTTTAGAGAGATACAATTGACAACAATTTCTAACAATTTTAACATAAGATAATTGATAATGACAAAGAGGGAACTTACTGTAAGGGCTTCACCAAATAAAATGAAGGAATACTGTAAGACAGGGTGTAATATGGTCCCAGGTTTTTAAATGTGTTTAATTCGTATTACATATACACAGTTAGTTATAGCACATAGCAATATTTCCATATTAGTTACATAATATACATAAAATATATAGAAATATGTCTTTTAAAATGTATTAAGGGGTGAACACAAATAGGATAAAAATGTTAACTAGCAAGTATCACCATATCCCCAGTTGATTACTTACATTAAGACAATTATTTATTGTATGACGCTTTTCTCTAAAGTTTTGCCTAAATATACAGATGAGCATTATCTTATTAAATATGTGCTCAATTGAATGCTTTCCCGGAACAGAAATGTGAACATTGGATGAAGCCAGGTTCAGAATTCTTGTTTCATTTTGTTGACATATTAGAGTGAAAAGGTTTTTACAGACGGGATTTTTGGAAATATCTTTGTATCACTCCATAAATCAGAAAATAACAGCCTGTTTTAAAAATAATCTACTTTTTACCATGTTCTTAGGAATAAAATGTTATATAAATCAGTCTATGAATGATATATGAACAATCCCCTCTTTAAAAAACCGTCAGAATATAAATAGGAATTAAACTGGACAGTTTGGTGTGTGTAAGTGATACTGAAGTGGAGACTTCTGGCTCAGAGTCTGAGAAAAAACTCATTTTAAATAAAACGACCTTTAAAGATATGTTTTGTAAAATCCGATGCAAATAGACAAAGTAAAATAAACAGCTAAATGTGTATTTTGGATGTTTTCTTTCCACTGGTGTGAAAGAAGAACTCTGGTATGTTTTTTGCTTCCAATATCTAGCCCTAAAATTGTATATATATTTTTTTTACAAAAGCATGTCCTCAAACCCACAGCTCAAAGTTGGCAAGCTTAAAAACAGCCTTATTCCCACTGTAAAGACGCAGTGTATATGTTGCGTCAGTCCCTGCATGGCCTCCAACCACAGTGTTTAATGAGCTCAGGGCCCATGAAGCCACAGCAACACACAGATAACCTCTGAGCCGTTCAACTGATAAGTACGGAGATTTTATAGTTGAACTCAAACATGTAAACAGTGGTGCAGGAAGTATGCAGATCTTCTACTTAAGTAAAAGTAGTGATACCACAGTGTTGAAATACTCTGTTACAAGTAAAAGTCCTGCATTCAAAACTGTACCGAAGTAAAGAAAAAGTAAAGAAAAGCATTAGCATATACCTGAAGTACCAAAAGTAGAAGTACTCATTATGATGAATGGACCATTTCAGAATAATGTATATTATCTTATTTGATTGTAACTATTGATGCATTAATGTGGTTATCACTTTAATGTTGCAGCTGGTAAACGTGGAGCCTATTTTAATTACTGTTTATCCTGATGGGTAACTTTATCTATAATAATATATCATGATTTATTAGTTGATATATATTTTGTATTAGATCTCTAAAGTAACTCAAGATATCAAATAAATGTTGTGGAGTAAAAAGTACAATATTTCCCCCCAAACTGTAGTATAAAGTAGCATAAGCACCTACCTCCAAATTGTAGACAGTACCTGAGTAAATGTACTCAGTTACACTACACGGAAATAACTTCATAATTAAAGTCTATGTTTTAAAAGAAAATTACATTATATAAACACAAAAAATCTTAACCTGAAAGATTTGACCTTTTTGCCATCACTGAGAGAAAACTACAACTAAAATATTTTAATTTTTGAATGTGTCTGTTTTACTTGGCTGTGAATTTATGATGACTTTCATTTACCTCATGAAATGTTATCTCTTATGGTATAACATCACTCTCATTATACTCCTAACAGGATTTGCAGTTTTGCTGTGATTTGTATATTGAGCTCGTCTTTATAGGATTACTGCAGTTTTCAAAAGGTTGTAAACATGATTGTCTGGTGTAATTAATGAGAAAAAAGTCTCTAACACATGATCTTTGTAATTCTTCAGTGGCCCGATCTGCATGTCAATACTGGCTCTATGAGCTCAGTGGAGCCCAGCAGCCATGTGTCTGGGTCTGAATTTATTATCGTGTTTTGTCGGTGTCGCGCTGCTGATGTGTTGTGTGGATTAAGGTCCTGACTGGATGGAGTGTAGTTACAAATTAATTGAGGATCAGTATCAGTTACGTTACAGCCTCTCCACACACAAGCGTGCACACAACAAAGTAATTAGCTTTCTGTTAATTAGGTAATTAAGCAACTGAATAGGAGCTCCTCTTGATTTCCAAAGGGGGAAGGATGGCTTTCACACGGTGTTTTTCCCCTGCTGCTGGGGGCTGGAGCATTCAGCATGTAATGAAAGGAGAAGCTGTGCAGATAATGACCAGTAAAGAACGATCACATGAGTGACAGAAGGAGAAACCAGAGAGCATGATATTTTGTGCACTAATCGGCTGTTGTGGGTGGTTGATGTGTCATACCATTGTTTCATTGCAGATCATAAAACATAAATAAATATCGAAAAAAGATTTCACTTTTTTATAAGGTGAAGCATTATAAGGACAATCTTCAAGTTAAAGGATTGCATCAACTTTTTCCCCCCAACTTTACATGAACATGAAAATGTTTTAATGGTGTTGTAAGAAATGTCGGAAAACGTGGTGACCATGTTTTATCTTTTTTTTTATTCTACCCTTTAAGGCATATATACCATTCAATCACAACACAAATATTTGATTACTGTGCAACAAATCATCTCTAAATGTTATTTGAATTTCTCGACCGATGTTCAATTTTTCACAAACTTACACATCTGTCCATTGTAGCGAACAACATAGCAACAGTTCAGTGTGCGTAATGCCATTTACTGTACCTATGCATGATTCTGATAAAAATGCATGATGCTAATAAACATTATTACTTAAGGGGTGAAGGAGAAAATAGCCCCAGTGTGCCCGTAACTGACATTTTGAATTTCCTTTGGTGTAAGAGTTCTCCGGGCAAGCTTAAGCACAAATCTGAAGAAAGTTGTAGAAAACACTTTCACTTTATATACTGTATTTAGTCTGTGGACACATGATGGGACTACTGTTTTTTATATATATGTCATTATATTTTAGTGAAAAACATTAGTCCCATCTTCCCAAAGACTAAATATGGTATATTTAAGTATCTGTGAACTAATAACAAGTTGAATATCAAATATATGCATACATATGCAGTGTAAATAAATACAAAATCATATTGAAGACATTTAATACACATCTAAAAAATCCTGCTTAAATTAAATCCTATTGACAAAAGTGTAATTATTGTATGTGGGGTACAATTTTCAAATGTGTACTGTTAGATACTAGTTTGTCATTACCAGACTTCAAGACTTTAGAACCAATGTTGTGGCATTTTTCCTTATAATAATAAATAGTCTTTGGGCACAAATAGGTTAATATATTGGGTCTATGAAGTGGATAATAAAAAAAAGACAAGAAAAACTGCAACATAAATCACACTTCTTATTTCTTTAAAATAATATTTTTCTTATCTATTTGCTTTGTTTGGTATGTTCCTTTTCAAAAAACCAATCAATAGAAAAAGTTTTATCAGGACTTTTCCTGTTCACCACCAGGCATAGAAATGGCCTCCTGCCATAAAGCATATAGTATAGTGTGACACCACTGTATATTATTGTGTGTGCTGCATGTCAAATCGTACATCACAGTATGTGACCATATAGTCATTTTTAATGGAATTAATCATTTAATTGATATTGTACATAATAATTGCATTTTCATCTTAGACATGTGACAGACAGACAGAAATATAAACACCTGGCAAATAACTGTAGTTCCTGCTACCAGGAGCACATCTTGCTATGATGACACACACGCAGACTCACAAGCTGAAAACAAATCCAGCATCGCTCTCACAGCTGATAATGAAATCATCTGAGATAAGTGTCACTGAAATGAACTGCTGACAAATGTTTGTCGATTTACACAAAAAGTAAGCTGTCAAATATAACAACGCAGGTAAAAAACTTCCTTTCTTTTGACATTAGATGAGGAATTATGGCAACATCTAGATTGTAGCAACAAGAACCACTATTGTGGTTTGGCCGGCATCACTGAAAATGTTTACATAAATGTCTTTTAAAAATAGATTTTTACAAACTTCAACACGTTTAGCTGCAAATGAGGCTCAAGGTCTAAGAGAGGAGTTGCTTCTGAAATGCAGCACAAAGGTTCTGTGTCTGTGCAAAGCATAGAAGAACAGGAGCATTTCGCTAAAGATCAAGAGGCTTCTCTTTGTAGCTGAGCTGGCAGGAGCAGCTGCTCTTTTTTCCCTCTAATCATTAGAGAAATGTTTCTGAACCACACAACTGGCCTGTGAATCCTTATATTGTTTGACTGTGGATGCGGTCACATTTGTGAGATGATGAGTGTGCTTCTGGTCCAGACCAAACCATTTCACTTGGCTGTGAAAGTGCAGCTCAGTGTCGGCACGGTCAGCACAGAGTGGAGCTGGATGCACTCTGTGCTGCTTTTGTAAATGACGACCCTTCTGAATGCATTCAACACCCACATGAGACATACTGTACACACATGTAATTGCTCCCCTCAGCTACTGCACAGGAGACATTCTCATCAAATGTTATATATTTCTGAAATTATTATAATATGTTAAGAGATCAAAATAACTAATTCCATGTGCTGTGGTTTGATTTCCAGAGTTCACTGTGGACAATTACAGAGTTGTTGTCAGGTTTACTTTTTAAAATCAAATTGAATGCTTTTTAAAAACCTAGACAAAAAAACATTTAATACCCTTTCCACAGCACATTAGCACATTAGGGCTGGGTGATATGTTTTAATTCAATCACCATATGAATATGGATATTTTTCTATATTGATATGTATCTCAATAAAACTAAATCACAGACATTTATCAAAATATAATGTTTAATGCTCCACTGACACAAAACCTAAATAAATATTATTTAATATAATCAATATATGATTAGTATTAAATGTTATAGTTAAATGTGATCACTTGAGGCAATACACTGGTTTTAAACATCCAGGTTTAGGAAATCCTCAATGGCGTGTTTTGAAGTATTGTAGTGGGACTAAACACAGTAGGCTACGACAAAATGAAGGAAAACTGGACTCAGTCGACATCATAGACATCATAGAACTGATTGAATTTGTTCATATTTAACGTGAAATCATGCTGGTCGATGTGACTTAACATGAGATAGGCATCATCTCAAAATGTAAAAACCTTTCATGATTAAAAATGTGACTTTTTAAGACATTTTCTGAACCTTCCATTTAAAAGAGTTTTACAATCTCAAAGATCTCCGTTTTGTTCTCCGTGGCTGCACCTGTGCAATCAGCTGTAATTTCAGGTGTTTATGACATATTGAGCCACATTCCACATGTGATGGCAACACTGTCCTTTCATATCTGTTTGTACTGTGAAAGAAAAAACACAATAACATAATAATTTTCATTTCCATTTTATTTACTTTGTTCATGTCACTGCAAAAATCATGTTTTCAAAGGAAATATTGTCCAATTATAACTAACATATAAACCAGTCCAGGGTGGAACTATACAGTAAAAGTGGTGACACAATAACAGCAGAAGCATTCAGTTTACTGTAGCCTGCACTGCAATAGTACAACTGTGTTAATGAAGGGAACTCTATCTGGGAGATGGAGTCTCAAAAATACTGTCCCAGATTTGTAAAGGGAGCTAATAGAAAAATATGTTTTTCCTCTATTATTGGTGACGCTCTTAATCATAATAAAGATGATCAAATAGACGAGGTCAGTGTTCTGGTTTAAAGTGTGCTTTTCCTTTGAAGCAGCAGAATGCATTGACTCAATTGCTATTGAAACTCGCTAGTATCCGTCATATTTGACTTTTTCTTAAACATAGAATTCAACATATTGTATCTACACATCATGCTAAATATGGGGATAGCATGACCTTATGTAACTTAAGCAAACAATGCTGCCTTTTTCTCAGCAAGTACAGACGAGCACCACTATCCGAGCAAGAAATGTGCAGTTTCTCTTCAGGGTAATACACTAAACAATCCGTGTCTCCATTCAACAGAGCAGAGGGTCTACTTTCAACACGTGTATTGAAAGAAATGTCAAATGTGGCGTAGCTGAGAACATTCAAAGAGGCACCTTTCAGGTTGGGTTTTGCTCTTTAACCAAAGCAGAGTTTCTTCAGGCCATATCTGCACTGGGATATCTTCTGATTCCCTGTGATGGCTTTATAACTGAGGGACACTGTGATTGGAATAGGTCGTCATGTGCAATATTTCCAAGCGTTACCCTGATTTAAATGTGATGTACAGTTAATAAAAGTTTCAAGAAACCAAGTGGGGACACAAACTTCTTAAATGTTTGTAAAAAGTGCTTTGGCACCGACTAAAACATGATATGAATTGAGATATTTTAAACAGTTAAAACACACCAATTATGTAGCTGCTACCTCTATACCAGGAATAAATTGTGAGGTCCATAGGCCGTACAGAGAACAGGACCATGACAGTGCAGTTCAGTACAGGAGGAAGTCAAAACCAACATGAACTAACAAACTCAGGATGAGATTTATGCTGGATATACATTCTCTGAAGAGTTCAGCGCTTTAGAACCCACATCAAAATTAAACAAGGCATCAGTCTTTGAAAGTTATAAAAATATAGTGACAACTATTTTCTTGTTGAATGCAAAATAACATCCTTGATTAGGTTTTGGACAGGGCCTTTACGCAAAGGCAGGAACAGCGTTCAGGTTCAAATAAAAAAGTGCAATACAATCATTTAATGTCTTGAGCGTCCTCCTTCAAAGGCATGATGTTCCATGTGGGCTGAAACATTCAAAGTGATTCATGGTGAGTATACACGCTTCTGTTAGGCATACAAACATCATTTGGACCGTCACTACAGAATGACTTTTTGATTTGAATATAAAAAAGATTACCTATGGAAGCCCTGAGAGGCGAAACAACAACACAAAAAACTGCAAAAACTTTTCCTCCACCTGTTTCACAGTTGAAAATAGGAATAATAAACTGAAAGATAATCCTTTTTCTTCACCTTTCACCAGAATTTATTTAGTCTCCCTTTCCTCTCAGGGCTATCGTAGTACACCCATCCCCAGATAGTTTAAGAACTAGTATAATCAATGTACAAACACCTGCTCTGCTTGTGTACCAGTTTAACATAGTTACTTTACGTTGTAGCTCATTATAATTTTGGGAGCAAGTATTTAACATGTAGTGTATGTGAATGTGCTCTGTGGTGCAGGTATGAAGGCATATGGGACATTTATCTGCAACGTCAATAAAGTCCTGATCAGTGTAAGGCCATGGACAGTCCTTAAATCAGCGTCTGGCATACTCTGGATGGAACCATGTCTAAAATTCTATCCAGTGTACAGATACATTTCTTTTCTACAGTCTTGACTCGTGATAGTTTCTGACAATTTATCTGGAAAGTTTAAGCTCATTTCCATTTATAAATCTAAAAATGAAGTGAGAAACATTTGCATACTTACACTTATAAAAAACAGCTTTAAAGGGTATGTACGGGAGGAGCTCATAGACTTTTCCCAAGATATTTGCTTCATTAGCAAGAGATGCGTCGCTATTCCAGACCTGTACAACATCTTCCCGATCCCGAATGCTAACACTGACACCAACAACCTCGTCGTCTGGAAAATAAAAAGGAGGCGAAACAGATGGTAAATAAATAATCATCAATGCAATTGCTATGTTGTGTAAAAGCACATTTCTTTTCATTCTGAAAACATAAAATATCAAGTATAGACTTATAGAAGCTTACCTGAGGCACAGTAATCTGCAAACTGCTCCCCAATAGTAGCAAGTAACAACTCTTTCCAAACTGCAGACTGAAGCAAGAAGAACACAGAGGAGGTCATTCATAATTCAGGTTTTTATAATATTATGTCAAATGTATCTCAACAAAGCACAACACCTACAGTGCTTTCTTTTGGTATTTTCATCTTCCACACTCCTCCTTTTGCGTTGCTTTCTTCTTCCCTGTTGGTATAAAATATTTTTTTCACCAGTTTTACATTAATACACATTTCACTTTTAATGAATTAAAGAGACAGATATAGATGTTGGAAAATGTGAAAAGTTATCACAATGCCAAAAAAGTCAAATATAAAACCTGTTAATGCAACTCTAAGCATTACTAATTATCATGCAACATGTCTAACTGATGGTCTTATAATAAAAATAACAACAACGTAACGATTCCAAAATATAATAATTCAAGCTTTAATGGCATACTTTAAATATATTTGACATCCCTTTACATTTGAGTGGGTGTTGTGTTGGAATGAGGACGTTATCCCTTTTCTATGTCCAACAGGAGGAACTTTTGTATTACATTTTAAGTTATTACATTAGATGGCGGTTACTGCGTGAGCTACAGTTAGCATTTGCCCTCTATTCATGCTGCTGTTAAGGAATATAATCATAATATTTACAACAACTATAATAGACTCACCACAGTGGCCTCCGCTCTCCACGCATTAAGTGATAGCTACATCTCAAAGGCAGGGCTGTGGCTGGAGGGATGTTGTTGTATACGCTCCAGAACATCTGCAGACAGAAAGACATGTTGAAAGGAGTTGCTTTCCTTTCCTAAAGCTCAGTCAAAGTTACTGCTTTCAGTGACACAGTAGCTGGATACTATTATTATACTGCCAATGCCAATAAAAGCCAAATGTTAAAAGCTTTAAATGTTAGCTTTAATGTCCAAATCATTACAATGAACATATAATCAGAGTAAGGAGTGTCATGATTTTGACCTTCCAAATCAAAGCAGGATCAGCAATTCTCCCAGTATTTGTTTTTTTCCACCCACGTCTACTTGCGCGCATCCGAAGAAAAAACAACATTACTTCAAAGACAACACGGCGTAGCTTATTGGTAGCCTGCAGCTGCACTTTGAGCCCCCACGGCCACTGCCGGAGTCAGAGATGATGGAGAAACAACAGAACTGAAAAAATGTTCCTTCTTCGTGATGTCACCGTGATGCAACATTTTGCATTCGTCGTGATTTAAATAAACAACCAACAAAGTCAGAAACGCTACAGTTCAGGAACTGGTGACTTTTTGCAGGTGAGGAAACTCAAGCTGTTTTTGAAGTACCCTTCTGCCATCTAGTGGCTCTTCTTTTCGTGTTTGTGCTTCACAGTTTTTAAAACGTTTTATTTGACCATATGGCCTTAGTGTGGTACATTCCCAAAACATTACATCAGACTTGATACCATGTTGCCTATCTTAATAAAAAATTATTAGAAAATGTAAATGACAGTCAGGGCATAAAAACGAAGATTTGTTGATCTTTGCAAACCAAGACTCTAGTCTAACAATGGCATAGCCGTCAGTGCTAGAAAAAAATCTAAATGAATTGTGATCTTTAAATGAAAATTCAAATCGAACCTAGGATTTGGAGAATCGTGGCATCGAATCAAAGAGTTTGACTTACTGGACGTTGTGCGTCTCAGCTTATTCAAACTGAAACTACAAGCCTGTTTCACTTCTATGTTAACAAAAAGTTGTGATGTAAACAAAAATTAAAAACCATTGTAAATAGTGTTAAGTTTTGTGAATGTAAACAAATTAACAGATAGTAGGTTTCAATTCTGTTTTATGGAATTTGGTGAAACCGTATGCTTAATTTCCCTCCAGTTTACATGCTGAAAACAATGCACTGACTGACTTCCCCTAAACAACATACAAGCCATCAGAGCATCACATCAAAAGGCAGTGATGGCTGCACTGCGTCACACAGTGTATAGTAAACGCACGGATCCGAAGCTACTGTCTCGCAAGCCACAAGACGATATGTTAATCAACAGGAACTTTACACATTTGCAGGTAAAAATAGTTTGAGACAGTTTTGATTTATCTAGAAAAAGCTGATGTACTGGTAAGTAACATGGTGTTAATAAACAGTGCACTACATGTTTATGTTTCAGGATAAAATGTTTTTATTTTCCCTACTACTGTAGCTTGAAGTGCAAATCGACGGCTAGTTTCCTTGCAGCAAGGCAGATCTTTTCTCAAGCAAATTTGACTCCTTGGCAAGTCATGATGCACTTGATCTCTTTGCTCTTAAGATGATGACGTTCTTTACACTGACTGCCAAATCTCACCTGAACACTTTGCACGGTGTAGATCTTCTTCAGATTGGATTCGCATTCTGCAGCCGTCGTGCCCGGTAATGACCTATAAGAAAAAGTGAAAACTGTTTTAGCCAACAATAATGATACACTGATGAAACAAGGAGAGAAACAAGATGAATGCGCTGCTCACACACACAAAAACATGGTCAGGGTTCATGTTTTGTTTCGATCAGTGTATCCATCTTAATGAGGTTGGACCAGCTTTAGAACAGAACAGAGGTTTAATATTATTTGAATTATGTGAATAAATAAATAATCACATCATCTTCATGGAGCTTTTTTCATGCCTACATAGATTTGTTGGTGCATACTGCGATAATTAAAACAACAACAAATTCTATACAAGAAATAAACTAGAAAAACATGCCAATCACACGTTCTGAGAGCCCAATGTGACACCTTGAAATGTGTCAGACCAATAGTCCAAAAGCTAAATATATTCAGTTTAAAATCATAGAAAACACAGAACAGCAGCAAATCGTCAATCTTGAGAGACTAGAACCAGATAATACTTTACATTTACTTGATAAAATAACTGTAATGTTTTTGATGTCAAAATTGTTGCGGATTAACTTTCAGCAGATCTACTAATACGTTAATGGGGCCTGTAGTGAGGACTCTTCAGTCCTTTGAAGGTTTCAGTTGTTTATTCATTAATATTTCACTCCTTTTTAAGTCAACACGTTGAGTAAACACATGAAAGATGACTAATATGTGTCATCTACACTTTGGAAACATTTGCTCCGAGGCCAAAAGGTAAAACAGTAAACAGACATTTTGCACCAAGCACTCTTATTTTGAAAGAGAAAAGAAAGTGATAAGATATTGCCCATGGTAACGCTACAGTGTATTACAGTCTCGCATTACTACCCCAACTTACATATTTGGGTATTAGAAAAGGTGAAGCCTGTATCTTTTTACTGTGCTACCTTTTAAACCATGAACCCTGTCGGACTCCCCTGCTGGGAAACAGAGCAAAAGTCACGTAAATTGCATGTTTGAATACCAAAAAATGACAAGGTACACATGTCCACCGTGCTGCGTTTGAGTCATTACCTTGATAACAACATCGCGGTGAAAATGCTAACTTTCTAACGGTAATGTAAATAGAAGAAGGTCATGTAACACTCTCCCGCTACATTTGCTCCTGGAGGCCTGCGGAAAGCTGTGGCCTTGACTAATATTTCCCTGCATCATTCTTGCTGGTCCCGGGCTATAAACTCACAGACAACACGGAAGAGTGGAGACATATTACCTGTCCAGCCAAAACGTCCAAGGTGAGTGCAGAGGCAGCGTAGTCGTCTCGTCTTCTTGGTCTTTCTTTGTGATATTTTCCAACTCTTTCTCGTCGATGTCAATGTTGTTTTCAGGGGAAACTGTCTGGCCGCCGCTCAGGGCGCCTCTGTCCATCTGCGAATCTGTCTGACCCGCAGGAACCGCCATTTCAGCCGGTACGAAGCTAACCTTTTTAATATCTCCTGTATGAATCTCCTTAATAAAATCACCCGGTTCGCCTTTATCTGTAGATACCGAGACACTCTACCGCTTTTCCGCCTACCGACTGGTGACGTCTCTGCGTCACTGGGCAGAAACGTCGCAGTTGGTCCTTTGCATAGAGCAGGAACGAGAGAGAGACCTCACTCTGTCTGTTTTTTGGGTATCTGGCCTGAATCACAAATCTCCCACCAGTCCCCATCATGTAACTACACGGTATAACTGGTCATACAGAAATATGGACAAACATATTAAACTGCCACTCTAGAAAAGATCAGCATAAGGAAGTGATGATGTAGGGCAGGGATATTCAACTTTTCTTTTTAAATGTTGTTTGCAGCTGTGGCTTTGAAATGTAGGTTACTTTTACACATTTAGGCTACCACAGGTTATTTACTGATAAAAAAAGAAAAAGAAAGACGATTTCTATTACTAAACTGGATATGTTATTATATATCTGTTGTCCATTGTTTGTTTGTAACATGCTTTAATGTTGCACTTATTGTAAGTCGCTTTGGAAAAAAGTGTGAGCTAAATTAACTGGAATGTAATGTAATTGTCTCCTGATTTTTTATAATGGTGTGCTATCTTGGGCTGGCCTTTCTTGGAAAATGTATTTGAATCTGGTTAGATAGTTAAAGCATAATTTTCTCACCATTATCCTTGATTTTATTTTAATATTGAGCTTTACCTCCAGTCTTTCTTTCAGTGTTAAATGGCTCCTATAGTCATGTGTCTTGGCCAGGGGTCTACAGTCTCTACAGCCAGCTCCAGCTCTTGAGACAATGTCATAAGGTCCTCTACATGTTTAGAATTTATTATTATATCCAACCCCCAAATATGTATTATTTTGTGTTTTAATTTAAAGTAAATCATTTTATATTCCAGCAATGCTGCAACACTTGAAGCCCAAAGTACACCTGCGACCCAAACGTCTCTTTCTTCCCCTGAAAGAAAAGCTCACCTGGAGCAGTTTCTTCAGAGGACCAGCCCCCGGTATAGACTTATCATGGGGATAGACATTTTTTGAATGAGTCTGGGAATTGCACTATTCTCGCTCATTTTACTTATTACTTCTTCCTCAATGTATACAGTCCAGAGCTGCACCGACTGCTAAGTAAGCATCTCTTATCTGAAAACCAGGTAAGGGTGATCCCCACTTGTGCAGACCAGGAAATGGGCATGTTTTTCTTTAATAAAATTTGAGTGAGGCATCATCTCATTAAACTATCTTCAGTCTCAAGCTTATTGTTGCCTGTTTTTGGGCACTTTTGTGAAAGTACTTTGCAAGCTCCAACAAGACAGTTGTTCTTTGGGGATTTAAGCACTCAAGCAAGCACGATGTCAGTTTTTAAAGCTTCTGCAATCTAAATCTCAGCTGTTAACCATCGGGCTAGATATTTCTCGTAAACGTAACTGCACCAAACCCATTATTTAACTTAATCACCTCTTGTCTAATACCCACACATAACTATAATGTTTTCACAAGTAGGACATTAAGTTATTGTTGCCACTTTTAACCATCAACACTGTTACACCATAGGAGCCCCATAACATGTCCAGTGTTGGGAAGGCTACTTTTGAAAAGTAATAGGTTACAGATTACTAGTTACCCTGTTAAAAATGTAATAAGTAATGTAACTATTTTAATTACTTCATCAAAGCAATGAAACATATTACATTTAATTACCTTTTGAGTACTTTTCTAACATAAGTTTTAAACGGGTCAATAAAGCTGAAATGGCAGTGTAACAGTACTCAACACTGTCAAACATTTATTAAAATAACTTGAATAAAGATTGGAACAAAGCAACATCATGAAAGTTATATTCAACATAATGATTAGCTTTCTACAGTAAAGAATATATCCATATCCAACCCCTTTGTATACACCAACATTTTGATTAGTAACTGTAATTTTAATTACATATGTTTTTGTTACTGATTGCATTACATGAATTATGTAATTTAATTACATAACGGCGTTGCCTGTAACTACTTACTCCCCACCTTGAACCTACACCTGCACATTTGCTAGTTGGAACCATTTGACTGCTGCAGTGGTGTTACTGGGTTTTAGTATCTGCCTGAACATCCTTCTCTCATTATTCATCTGGACTAAATTAGATCAGGCTCCAGAGTGGTTACAGGATCATAAATAAAAACCTGACCAGGAATGGAACGTGTTACAAAGCATCAGATCAGGTTCTGGTCAGTTGTGGACAAAGCCAATATATACTGTATATCTGTAAGACAATGTTGAGGGCTAAAATGCTTTGTGTTGTGCTCTTGGTGCTCCTTGGAGCTGGCTGCAGGGGGTGCTGGTGAGTCACTGCAGCAGCAGGTGCAGCATGGTCACATGATGGCAACTGTAGTTCAAAGTACACAAATTCTGCTAAGAGCAAGATTTTATTATTAGCAGAACATATTCTAGATTATTTGAGTTGTCTTCATCCGGAAAAGTAATATTGTATTTAGGCAGTGCTTTTTAGCAAAACAGATTTTTATGTTCCCCAATTGTATTTTTATTCTCAGAATGCAAATGTTCTATCAACTGTTTTCAAGCTGCTTGTAAAAAATCTCCTGTAATTTCTCTAAGGCATCTAATATAGCATTCTTTGTCAGACCCACTTTTCTTCTGCAGTTTTATCTTCTGAGATATGACTACTGTGATTTGCAACTATTTACCTTATTTAAACCCACACTGCTCACTCTCTCGTATTAGCTGGAGCTGTGTGATACCTTTCATTCTAAATGTAGCGATGTGTGTTGACTTTGGGAGAGCATATGTGGTGTATCAGTCAGTAAAACATTTATTGTTGCCTTTTAGGTTAAAAAAACCACATACACTTTACTTTACTTTACTTTACTTGACTGTCAAATTGTTCAGTGTGGCCAGGTTTCTGAGACAATGGGCCCATTGGCACAGACATGTAAAAGGCCCCATTGCCTGTCCTACATGGGAGCAAGAATGCAGACTTTATAGCTTCTTTTTGTGGTCATTTTGTGTCTCTTTGTGGGGCCCATGACACATTAGGCCCTTTCAGTGATCCATTAGTGAGTGTAGGCTAACTTATGTGTGCATTCAAAACAATAAGGCTCGAGACTAGTTAGTAGTATATAGTCTGGATAGTATTGATGATGAATCAATGTTTTGTTTTGATTGGCTTATTTTATATAAGAGTGTAATCTTATTCTTCTACGGTCTTATGAAAAAAGACATATGCATTAATTACAGGTAGACAATGACCTGACCATGAAGCCTTTAGTTAAGGGGTAAAGTATTAAATTGTTATAATTTACTACACATTTTCTTATTTTTTCTTTCAATAACCTAATTTTAGGATATGTTAACACAGTAGTTTAATATTATGGGCTGCTTGTGTGTATGTGTTTCACAATGTTTTTATAGCAATGATTAAGACAAAAAATTGACATTAATGAACAATGAAGTGATTCTTACTCCCTAAATTATAATATAATAATCATAGTATTTTCCTAAATATGTGGGCTATGATCAAACATATTTGAATAATCTGCACATCGGATTTTGTGTAATATTAGAGGAGATCTCTGTCAACATGTGCATGGAGACAGACTTCCTATAGTTTGCAATAGATGTGACTCCATGCAAGAAGCGGACGTGCGTCGTATACAGGCTGGAGACGCTGCTGACTGTGAGATCCTCCGATGGATACAGGCGCTCCCACCTCTGCGAGCCCCTGATCTCCACTAGGCTTTTACAAATATGTTTGCTTTTCTAGGTTATATATAACTCAGATGTTTAGCTGCCGTTGATGAAGCTGCGGATGCGTAATTGCGCCATGCTTCAGCACAACACTATCTGCTTGTTTATTCATCGAGACGAACGGGAGACCTCCGCCATCGAGTGGAAATTGAGATGTGTTTGTTGAGCCGCTTTTCTGCTGAACAGATGCCTTGCGAGATGTTGTATAAAGCTAAACCGGTCTGCCTCTATTCAGCAGGGAGTCGAACAACAAACAGGGACGCTTTTTGTGCCGGACACTTGTGAGATGAAGGACAAGAAGAAGAAAAAGAAATATTAGATGCTTTTTTATTTGTTTTTGGAGGGGATCGCCACAGCACATCGGCATGGATGTTGAACGGATGTTTCTGAGAGGAATTTATTCCTGAGTGTTTTTATTCCTGATTTTTTTCTGTTAAAAGGGCGTCGGATCGTATAGATTTTGTTTTCCTTTTCAGCCTTGGCAGGATACTTCCGCTCGTTGATGAATTGATGTGGGAATACGCGATACCTCGGCTGCATAGATGGCGAACACAAGTGAGTTTGGGGAGAGCAGCAGCCCGTCCTTCCAGAACTATGTGTCCGCGGCCTCTGCGGTCAAGCTGGCCTCCCTGGGTCTGATCATGGGCATCAGCCTGCTGGGCAATGCGTCGCTGTCTCTGCTGCTGCTGAAGGACAGCTCGCTGCACAAGGCTCCCTACTTTTTCCTCCTGGACCTGTGCCTTGCGGACGTGGTGCGCTCTGCCGTCTGCTTCCCCTTCGTGATGGCATCGATCGGCGGCGGTTCCGTCTGGCCGTACAGCGCTCTCAGCTGCAAGCTGGTCGCCTTCATGTCGGTGCTCTTCTGCTTCCACGTCGCCTTCCTGCTCTTCTGCGTCAGCGTCACCCGCTACATGGCGATCGCCCACCACAGGTTTTACTACAAACGGATGAATCTGTGTACGTGCGTGGCGGTTATCTTCATGGTATGGACTCTCTCCGTGGCCATGGCGTTCCCTCCGGTGTTCGACGTTGGCACCTACAAATTCATCCGTGAGGAGGAGCAGTGCATCTTCGAGCACCGCTACGTGAAGGCGAACGACACGCTGGGCTTCATGCTGATGCTGGCCGTCATCGTGGGGACGACCCATGTGGTTTACATAAAGATGCTGTGCTTCGTGTATGATCACCGTAAGATGAAGCCGGCTCAGCTGGTGCCGGCCATCAGCCAGAACTGGACCTTCCACGGCCCCGGAGCCACCGGGCAGGCTGCCGCCAACTGGATCGCCGGCTTCGGCCGCGGACCCACCCCGCCGACGCTGGTGGGCATCAGGCAAGCTTCGCACCTCGGCAACAGGAGGCTGCTGGTGCTGGACGAGTTTAAGATGGAGAAACGGATCGGGAAGATGTACTACATAATCACACTGACCTTCCTCATTATGTGGGCTCCTTATATAAGTGCTTGCTACCTGAGAATATGTGTGCGCGGAGCTCCGGTCCCGCAGCTCTATCTGAGCGCTGCGGTGTGGATGAGCTTTGCTCAGGCGGGAGCGAACCCCATCATCAGCTTCCTGTTCAACAAGGAGCTCCGGGTGCGCCTCAGAGCCTGTTTCCCCTTCTGCCTGGGAACACAGACACCCATGGAGCCATACTGTGTCATCTGAGGCCCCATAATACTGCCAAAGATAACAAGATTAAATGTTTGGCAAATATGTTACCCGATTTTTTAATCTGACAAAAACTTGAATATGATGTAAAGTAAAGCTAAAGTAAAGCTACATGAGGCATATTAAGGGATGTGATGCTTTTCCAAAACAATCCCGTGTCACCTTTTAATTGACCCCTCTGTAGGTGAGAGCGGGGTTGGTTAGGACACTTTTGTATCCACACGAAATTACCTTCCATTACACATAGACTACTTGGGCATTAATGAAAACGATTTAATGCTTAACCGGATGTAGGTGTCTGCTAAAAATGTATACTTTTTTAAATGCCCAATGCAAAGGAAATGAAGGGCCCAGCTTTGTTAAATGTACAAGATCCAGCCTCCCCAGGACGGTTGGGTTACTTTGTTTAGGGCAACAAAAAAAAGGCAACAAAAAAAATATTAGAATTGATTATCATTAAATTAAAATAATTGCAGTCTTGATTTGAACCCATGAGCAGTGTTGCCAACTCCTCAGTAAGGAAATTAGCTATTGGCTGTCCTAAAAGTCGCTAAATGACGTCATCTCCTAATTTGCATAAATGTCAATTTGCATGTAATTGTAATGGACGCTGTAGGAGAGAGGAATAACGTCGTGGGAAAGACAAAAAGTGTGTAAAAAAACCACCCTAAATATGTTTAGAGCTACAAATGAACTTTCTTCTGTTGATTCTTGGTTTTAATTTTGCCATTGAAATAGGCCATCACTTCTCAAAATAAAAAGTCTCTAGATTTGTCGCTAGTAGCTTTTGACATGTTGGCAACACTGCACATTAGCCTATATTTGCAATTATTTATTTATATAATATTATACATATATATATATATATTTGTATAATAAACATTTTCATAAATTACTGAGATATGACATTTGCCAAAAAAAACATGGTTTCTAATGTGCTGCCACTTGAGTAAACTCAGTAACTTCACAGTGGGTCTCATTCAATTAGGAAAAGCCTTTCTCTTGTTTTCGTCTCCGTTTGGTTGGTTTGTAACAAAATAAGAACTATAAACAATACTGTCCCAATCGCACCAGGGTAACTCTCCCGACCATCCCTGGGAGAGCTGACACAGTTTTTTCTTTATCTCAGTTTTTGGGATTCAAAAATTGCGTTATGTTACATCGCTATGTCGGTTTTAATGCGATTAACAGTACACTTTGGACTCTTGTGCTATAGCTACCTACAAAAATGCAGACAGCTAAAACTACCATCAACTAATATTCCAGATAATAAGCTTTCCAACAATCTCTTTTATATGTGGCATAACTTAAAATAGTATGGTAGAGGAATTACAAAAGAGCCAAATATTTACTTTTACCCGCTGCAGATTTAAAAAATGTATACAATGTGAGAAATATTCAGAAGATCTCCACTTTGAGGGTGAAAGTGAAGAGGGTGTAACTTGCATAGGCATAGTTGCAAATTTGCTAAAAAGGCATTGTCCCAACTGACCCCGCTCTCCCCTACTGTAGGTGACATTAATTCCAAATAGCCTGTGTCACAGTTATTTGACATGGTATGCCCTACCTTTGGGAGACTTTGTTAATGTACTATTTAGTATATAAAGCTTCTTGGTCCACTATAATATTGTACATGAATGTCACTTTGGCTTTTTGTTTGTATATTTTAAAATGATATCCCGGCACACCCATTTGAGGTTGTTTGCCTTTTGCAGAACTGATGACTGAAACACAACACAACTATTTTATCAGCTGATCAGAGTCAGTTACTCTAGCATTTGTGACACACTGGGTTTCTAGTTGTTTGGATACCACAAATGAGATACAGATCTCAGTATATTTTTAACGAGGACAGCCAGCATTACATTTGTAAATACTGTAAACTCCCTTTTCCCTTGTTCCTTCTGCTTTTTTTAACCAGATATGTTGTATATTTCATAATCAATTGGGACTCTTTGTGTTAAAAAAAAAGCTCTTGAAACTCACTTTAAATGTATTTTGAAAATTCTTCTTCTTCATGGTTCAGTTGTGTTGAGAAATGGGTTCCCTAGATTTCCTTTTCTACGGATGAAAATGTTAACAATTTGGTGCTTTGGAAAGGATGTTTGCATTGTTTGTATTTCTAAGCAAATAAATAAGAAATGGATGATACATTTTTTGGGTTCATTAATCTGTTTTAAACAAGATGTCTTTCCTTGCTCACCAGCACTCATCTTGCCTTATGGTCAGTGTTTTCTTATGTTTCCTGACAGCCACATGAGAACAGGTGTGAGGTTGTTGCATAGGTTTTTTAATTTAATTTAAATTTAATTTATATGTGACATTTATAACCAATGTTTCCTACAACTGAAGAATCTTCTGCTGTCAAACTAAATTATAGCTGGTCGAAAACGACAGACAGAAAATGTAGGGAACCTTGTGCAGCGAGCTGTCCTTCAGTAGCGACAGCAATCATTGCCCAGAAGGCTCACATTACATTTTTTTGGCCTTTTTGCCTTTAATTGATAGCACAGCTGAAGGTCAAGGACAGACAGGAAAGAAGGAGAGTGTGGGGACGACATGCAGCAAAGGGCCGAGGGTTGGATTCAAGCCCGGGGCCCTGGAGTAAGGTCCCAGCCTTCGTGCATGTGTTGCCCACTCTACCTAGCTACCTAATAGCTGCAAGAATGTGATTTAATTCATTTTTAAGTTCTTTATCTTCCACATTACTTACTATACACAATAACATTTTCTATAGTATGACCAACACACCATTGGTTACAGTCAACTCTGCTCTTTCATGTAGACCAGGCTGGATGTGTTATGATGAAATTCGATAAATGAATGCATTAATTGATATGAATACCATATCTTTATTAAGCTAATGAATTGTAAAAACCTTCAATCAGAGTTAAATATTATAACTCAGAACTTCACCCACTGAGCTACAATACTCTTACAACAATGTTATATAAACATGTGGATCACACTTAAAGCGGCCTTGGCCATTTTCAAATCGTAGTTCTGTGAGCATCAAAGCTTGCAGCTGGTGTCGCATTTTACAAGTTGTTTACTTCCTCTACTATCCTTTGCAAATGTCACGTGGAGCGTAGGGAAGCGTGTTTGCACGTAAAGCACACAATGTGTTTCCTACCCTCTGATTGATTCGTTTTTTTCAATCGCAGTTTTTGAGATTCGAAAATTGCGTTCTATTACATCACAATGTCGGTTTGAATGAGATCAATAGTTCAGCTCTTTGTGCCATGTCACATCGTCAATGTGTGGATAGCACCAAACAACAACATGTGACCAGAAACACAATGTAAATCGCTTGTAGATGCTTTGTTAAAAGGTTAGAGGTTTGATTTTTCCTTCTCAACAGAGCACTTATTAAACAATTAATTAGATTAGTTTCATTAGTCTGTATGCATATCACCTGCTTTTTAATCAAACTCCCACAAACCCCAGTCCCCTCCTCCCTCCTTTACCTCTTAGAGCCAGATGCAAGTTATTGATTTAGCTAATTGCTGTTGCATTCATTGACATTGGCCGCGATTACACCAAACCACAGCTTTTAAAGGCTGAGCAGTACACACTTTAATCACTGTGATTTAGTGAGGTGTTTCTGAGGGCTCTGATCTGCGGTCCAACGGCAAGCTCCTCAACACACCGTCTGCCCTCGGTGCATCCATAACCATTAGCATCACAACATGCCTGCTTGTTCCTGACAGATGGTTATGCTCTGCTACCGGCGTGCTGAGGTCTCCTGGTATAATTGTTGTGGCTCCTCACCTGCACGTACTCTCGTGCAATGTAAATGCAGGTCAGGTGTTCTTGGTACATCATGTTGTCTTCAGGGCTTGTGGGCTGGAGAATAGTGACTAATTTTACTGGGCTTTTATTGCTTTCTCTTTTATTAACCTTTTCCGTCTTTGTAACCACTAAGAAACTATGCTGACCTCTGTCCTCCTCAATGGGTTTTCCTAAAATACAATTTGAACAGTTAGAAATGGTTTTATCTGATGATGTTATGTCAGGTATCAACATTTATTAAACGCATACTATGCAGGAATTGTTGCATACTGTTTGTAAACACAGCATTCAAAGTTGGGCCCTCCTCTGCACCCCCGATGAACACAGAACACAGTCCAGTGTACCACCTGCAGCATCACATATGGCAGCGAAAGTGAAAGCCAACCCCAGATTCATTCTTGTTTTTAGAACCAGCTTAGTCCGCTTGGCGTTTCGCTACATTTGGGGTTTTTCAGTGCTGTGTTCGCCCTTTTCTTTTCTTGCGCATGCACAGCCGGTGCCCAAATATCTGCAGAAACGGACATCATCAGAGGGATTACATTTGTATGACTCTATACATTGTATTTAGGAAAATCCTGCATAGTATGCCTTTAACTTTACTAAGAGATTATCAAAAACAATGAGTACTCCATCAATTTAAAATTGCACTCCAGGGATCAGAATTGATCCAGCAGAAACAGAGATATAATCTATTTTCAGAAAGAAATAATTGTCCTTGTCAAAACTTAGTACCTACATTACCGACAATGCAACTTGAACTACCAACAGTCCAGTCTTTTTAACTCCACGCCCACAGATTTCTTTTTCATTTTTAATCTTCAACCCCAATGGAAACTGACTCAGGCCAAAAGCTGCAACTAATGATTATTTAAAACAATTAAAATGATAAATCTTTTGTCCTATAAAATGTCCAAAAAATGTAGATAAATGTCGATGACAATTTCCTAAAGCCTAATGTGACGTATTTCAGATGCTTGTTTTGTCTGACCAACAGTCCAACACTCAAACAACCTTAACAACAAATCTAATCTCTATAAACAGATTCTGCATTTATACTCTTTCTACATTATCTGTAGGCAACGGGAAAAGATTTTGGTATTGGAAGCATTCTGGTTTCTGTTTTTCGTCCAAGTTGACCAATCACGTTCGAGTGCGTTAAACGCATTGACTGAAATGCAATCTCGGAACCCATCGGCTATTGTCAAATGATGATTTAGCTATTTATTAGCTTAAAATTAGCTATAGTAAATTAGAACAAGTTGTGTCTGAAGTTATTGAGACGTTAGAAGTATCTGTTCACTGACTTTGTATTCCTTTATCTACTCGTGTTCTCATTATCTGGGGCATTGCCTCATCACGGATCACTCCACTGAGGATTTTAGGCTGTTTGAATGCTCTTATGTCCAGAGCCGAAGAAGACCAACATTCATTTCATAAGTATATGATTGATATGAGTCTTTGCGTTACATATTGGACAAACCTAATTATAGATAGCCTGAACAAATGCTGTGAATCAGCACAGCCCAACAGTGATTAATTTTATAATCTGTCTTTCTGTTTCCCAGTGCTAGAAAGACCTCCTGCAAAGGTGAATGTGCGAAATGTCCGGTCTTCCTCGTCTTTTAAACACAATTCAAATGTTCCCACAATTTCTCTTTTTGTACTATGTTGTTATGAAAGCATTTAAGCCTGAAAAATTCATGTGCATTTTGGTTATGAGTAGATGATGAAACTATAACCCAGCCTGCACGTCACTCAGCATGGCATTTTCTTATACCATGTTTCCCTAGAGTGCATCAGAAAACTGGAAGCCCTGAGAGGCAAATTAGAAAAAATAAATGTCTGTTGATCCATTTTCTAGTTTCCAAATCTAAATTGTTTTCTCTCCAGTGTTTTTTGAACTTAAGAACAGGAGGAAAACTGTGGAGGAAAAATTATGTCATGGGAATTATATATATATTTTCAGGACCATTAGAGACTCTGTTGTTGTAATACTAATTTCAGCCACAAGACGCTGACGTGCACCACTACACCATGTTCTAAATAGGACTGAAAGCATTCATGTTTTCTTCCAGGTGAGTTTTAAGTGCTGTAGAATGGATAAATGAAATCTCACCTTGAAAACCTGTTTTACCCACCTATTTCACAAAAAAAATGTAATCCTAGCAAAATATTTTTTTACCTGTTTTTAAATCATAAACACAGGAGAGAAAACTATTTAGATCAGACTTGGAAAATGGATCACCAAAATACCTTTTTCTCACAGCTTCCGTAGTAGTACTATGAGACAGCATAGGTCATTTGAAAGGAAGATTATCATTATAACCCAATAGAAATGTTCCCATGTGTATTTTGATTGCAAAAATGTAATAATATACAGTATAAATTATTAAATATTTTACACAATTAAATTAATCAGAGACATGATTCACTGTGAGCCACATCCTTTTTTGTTGTGCTTTATGGATTATCCATTACTGGGATGTATCACACAATGCAAAATATCTATTTTCAAATGTAACTATACAGACAAAACAATATAGAATTTATAAATAAACATCCGATGTGCAGATGTCATTGTTTGTAAAATCCAAGGAGGCATTTCTCTTTAAATATGAAGATCAAAATGATGCATTATGATGATGCATTAATAAATATATATCTTTATTCAAAATAAAAACTAAAACAAACAAACAGGCATTTAAAGGCAGATAGTTACAGTGTAAGTGGCAAATAGTGTAACTATAAGTGTTGGTCCTCAGAGATAGTTATCTGGATACTTGTATAGTGAGAAACACTTGAATCTGCCCTCCTCTATGGTGATACACGACAGGTTGGGCAGACAGGGGCAAGTATGGTGGAGTCTTCGTCCAACAAAAGGAACCTGGAAGCAGAAAGGTAGACACATAATTGTTTTCTTCTGGCCTCTTCCTTAATTCTGAAGGAGAGGGTCAAGGTGCGTTGAAAGCATCACTGCCACGACACAGCTGTATGGAGAAAAATCAATAAGGACGACCTCACCTTGTGGCTCAAAGGGTGACAGTCGTCTCCTTCTTGCCCCACAGGCGTGCACATACGCAGGCTGCGGATCCACAAACTCACCGCACAACACATCCCCCCTCCACACTGAGAGTCCTTCTCACAGGCCTACACACACACACACACACACACACACACACACACACACACACACACACACACACACACACACACACACACACACACACACACTTTAGATGCTGTGATTTAATTAAGCATTTTACTCATTTATTATGCAGACCAAAAGACTGATTTGTTTTGGACATAAAGTAACTCCACCATAATTTAAATGGGTAATAACAGTTTCCAGCTAATAATTAATACTGTACACTAGTGAATGTAGTGCATTCCTCATTAACCGTATCTTATTAACATTATGACTTGTGTCCTGTTAATATTAACTTCATATTTTGAGACCATTTCCCTTTTTGAAATTGTTGAGACATGTAGTTGGTAATTATGTATATAATGCTGTAGTAGATACCTGTATGTTATGCGATATAATTAACACATTAACACTGATATTCCTATCATTACACTAACAGGAAGATGATGTGGTTTTGAGCTTTAAATGGGTGAGAAATGTATGAGCAGCAATACACACTGCAAACTGGTGTTACCTTAACAGTATATTATGCCAATGGTATAGTGTTATTACACAATTAGTCATATTATACATCAACAAAATCCGTCAAGATTGCTGGTGATTTATTGTTTTGAGTGTCTGGACAAGAATCTGAGTGACAGTTCTCTCTTTGGATGACATGAAGGGAACATACTGGGTGATGGAGAGGAACAGAAATGATTTCATGTGACAGACGAGGATAAAAATCAATCTCTTGTTTTGTGGTTGCATGTTCCTTTCTCAACTCAGTGATCAGTTGTGACAAGGATGACTGTTTTATTAGCAGTTTATGGCCATGATTTATGCTCCCAGAATTATGTAAATCCTCATTTGGATATGAAAATTGTTCAAAGCATATGTTTGCAACTTCACTGGTGGGTTTTTATAAATTGATAAATATTTATGGATAAACTGATAGATATACTGTACTTATTTAAATTGATAATTGCCCTTCATGCTTTCAGAATATCAAAAGTAAATGCCTCACAAACTGACTGCATGTATGGAATGTCTGAAAGTTATAATTTCAGAGAGAAATGTAACAATTTTCTTTTTTTAAATAGAAGAAATTACTGTATAATAATTATTATTCAGTGCAACATATTTTTGTTATATTTGTCCTTAGCTAATCGTTTAATGCACACTCAAATACTTATACATAATTATTTGGAGAGTGATTTGCCAATATTTGAATATTTTTAATTTATAATAGTTTTTCAAAAGTTACTGCATTATTGATGGTAATAACTAATACTACAAGTTTGCCATTCAGACTAATTACAATTTCAATTTATAAAAATAGAAGTTTGAAAATATATTGCCATCAAACAGAGTTTACCAATGCAACGTGAGGTATCTACCTGTTTGCTCCCACTTACCCCTGTGATGACTGCTGAAGATCCGTGGGACACCAACAACAAGGTGAAGAGCAGAAGGAAGAAGGATTTCATGATGAAGAGCTGTCTCTGAGCTCCCGTGCCCTCCATGGTGAAATGTAAGGTTGCTGAGGCTGTCGGACCTTGTTGCATGTGCAGACGTGACAGATCGCAGAGACAAGTGGCCTTCAAACTCATGTGTTCACAGCTGGCAGAGGTTTATAAACCCAGCCCGCCATTCAGTTACTCTGTGACTCACTCACACCAGAATCCCCTCACAGGAACAACCAAACAAAGACCAAGGTAAACTTTTACATGACAATTACCCCTGCCTTACGTCTTTCTGAAAATGTGTATTTTACATTAAGATACACTAAAGCTTGACAAGTTTAGTTTCTAACATCTTTATATTTTCCACATCACATTTTTAGATTCCAAGGCCACAGTTTTGAAAACATCCTTTCAAACTCAACAATAAAAAACAGTTTCCGAGGCTTTACTCCTGAAAATAAATATATACTTGAGTGGTAGGTCACTTATTATTTCAAACTGTGATTTCTAAATGAATTACTGCATTGGTGATTTAAATTCAAGATTCTTATTTGTCAGATACTGTATATGTGCAAGTATGTATAGTTAAATGTTGTTGTATTGTGCACTCTCTGGGAATTTAACACAAGTAAAACATCAATTACTAAATAAACAGAAAACCAGTATATGCATATATAGAGTATATAAATATAGCAGAACTAGAGGCCTTCTTGCGATGGGATCACACCAGCCGCTATGCTAATTCGAGTCAGGGGTGTGAACCAATGGCCCCTTCCCCAAAGTCAAAGTCTTAAAACTGCTTCTGTGTATTCCCCGCAACAGTAAGTTTCTCCAGCAGCGCATTTTGCTATGATGACACACACACACACACACACACACACACACACACACACACACACGTACGTCGCTGTTACGACTGGTAATGAGCAAAATAAACACAATAGTAAACATATACAGATTGGTAGACAGAAAATAATGAACATGGTTCAAAATAGAAAGTAAGAGTAAAAAGTGAAGTGAACAGTGTAAAGTGGCAACAGTGTATACATAAATGGCAGTAGTGCAGGGAAGGTATTTTCTTGATAAGGTACTCTAACACTATGTATAAAGATGTATTAGAGTCTCATTGTCATTACAGATGAACTACATCAACCCATTTTACTGTAGATCACATACTTACCCTAAGCATTCTGTGTGGTTGAAAGAATGCTTGATGGTCCATTTGTTATAATAGATCTCAGGATAAGTGATCCGTCTAGTGTCCTGATTCCAAAATAGTGCTGAGACAAGTCATTGATTAATTGATTGACAGAAGACTATATGTCAATAAATGCCTTTCATGGATACACTGATTTTTAATAGTTGTTTTATAGTTGTCACTATATACGGAGATTAACTATAACCTTTCAAACACCACATTTGTATCGTATTTGTATTTGTACCGGATAATGATGATTGAGCAACCTGTGGAGACATCAGATAACTGTAGAGAAGGAACAAAGTAGTGCCATCGCCTGTCAATGCGTTTCAGAGCGGTGGCACAGCTTATGTATCTGACTGACATGGCCAATCAACACTTCACTACAGCTCGGCAGAGTGACATTGACAACTGACTCATACAGGACGACAAGAACAATAAGTATGGAGCATTCAACAGTGAATACCCCATTTCATCTCAACTGTTATATTAAGCAATGGAAATGATACAAGGAATGTTTTGTTTATTTGTAGAGCACAGTTCAAGGTACAAATACACAGGCAATACCAAGAGTAAAAAAAAGTTATTATTTTCTGTATTGACAAATACAATAAAATACAATTAGACAAAAAAAAAAAAGAGACCAGAACGCAGTAACAGTGCAGTAACTGTCACGCTGGGGTGAAGGTGAGGACCCAAATGCAGTACTCGAGGTCTTAACAAAAAGCGAGCTTTATTGAAATAAAGCCGAAGCTAACAAAATACAAAAAGCTGGGGCCTCGAGGGGCAGCTGGGGGACAACCGGGTTCTTCAGAGGCGGCCGGGGTCTGCAGAGGCGGCAGGGAGACGGCCGGGGTCTGCAGAGGTCCGGTAGCAGGAACGGAGGTCTGCGGCTGTCCGCCAGCAGGAACAGAGGTCTGCGGAGGTCCGGCTGCAGGCACGGGAGGTCTGCCGAGCTGACAGAAAGGCAGACCGATTTGCGAGGTTGAAGAACCTCAGTACCTCAGGCAGAAGACTCCTCAACCAAGGCTTCTTAGCTACCTGCCACAGGCCTCTCGAAGAAAGGCCTGCTGGTCCCTTCCACAGGCGGCTAATCTCCATTCTCTCAAAAGATCTCTTAAATCCACCCGAAGATCAAAAAAATTATCGTCCTCAAAAACTGCTGGGTCCATTTTTTTGTTCGGATTGTACTGTCATGCTGGGGTGAAGATGAGGACCCAAATGCAGTATTCTGGACGAGGCCTTAACAAAAAGCGAGCTTTATTGAAATAAAGCCGAAGCTAACAAAATACAAAAATACAAAGTAATACAAACCATTCAGGGGACGAGCAGAACACGGGCAGAACACGGGAAGAACATGAATGACAATCTAACAAAACACACTGGCAGACAGGGATACATACACAGACACCAAACGAGGGAACAAGACACAGCTGGGGGAGAAAGGAAAAAACACAAGGGCAGAGTAAATGGACACAGGAGGAACACATAAACAAGAACAGGAAACAGGAAGTACAACTGATCAATTTCAGGTCCAGTCAACAGTACTTTTCCCTTGCCCTATTCATTTATCACTGTGGTGCAGAGTTCAGCCAGGTGACAGCTGAGGGGAAAAAGCTTTTCCTGATCCTGCTGGTCCTGACACGGAGACTCCTGTAGTGTCTCCCAGAGGGCAGGAGAGCAAACAGGCTGTGGCTGGGGTGGGTGGTTTTCCCTGACAATGCTGCGCGCCCTCCGCATACACCGCTTGTGCTGGACGGCCTCGATAGAAAGGAGAGGAATACCTGTGGTGCGTTGGGCAATTTTCACCACCCTCTGCAGTGCTTTCTGATCCGCAACTTAGCTGGTATGGCAACTTCAGTATGGCAACTTCAGTTGCGATGCAGCTGGTAAGGATGCTTTCGATGGTGCGGCGGTAGAAGTTCAACAGAATCTACGTAGACAGATGTGCTTTCCTCAGTCTCCTCAGGAAGAAGAGACGCTGGTGGCTTCTTAATTAGGGTCGAGGTGTTGAGGGCCCAGATGAGGACCTCAGAGATGTGGACACCCAGAAACTTGAAGATGGTGACAAGCTCAACCTCCATCTCGTTTATGCTGATGGGGGTGTGTGTGCCGCCTTTGTCTCTCCTTGGTCTTCTTGATGTTGAGGTCTAGGTTATTGTGGATGAACCACACCACCAGGTGCTGGGCTTCCTCCCTGTAGGCCGGAGGGAAGATGGGAGAGGGAAGAGTAAAGTACGGTGGAGATGGTGTTCTCCGTACTCCTGTTCTGGCGGTAGACAAATTGCAGTGGATGCAGTGTGGGTGGTAGGCAGGATTTGAGATGAGCCTCTCGAAGCACTTCATGATGATGGGGGTGAGTGCAACAGGGTGGAAGTCGTTTAGGCTCGTTGCAGAGGAATGTTTTGGCACAGGTACAATGGAGGTGGTTTTGAAGCATGTGGGGACAGCTGCTTTGGCCAGTGACAGGTTGAAGATGTAAGACAGGACCTCAGTTAGCTGCCAGGGCAGGCCTTGAGCACACGTCCAGGGATGCCATCAGGGCCAGCAGCCTTGTGTGGATTGGTCCTGCTCAGCACAGCATGCACGTCGGTGGGGGAGAGTGTAAGGGGCTGGTGGTCTGCAGGGGGCACAGCCCTGATGGTCAGCTGCTGGTTGTCCTTGTCAAAGCGAGCGTAATAGTTTTTTAGCTCATCAGGGAAGGAGGTGTCGCTGACTGTGGAAAAGGTGTTTGTGAGTTTGTAGTCTGCGACTAGACATAAGCTACTACCAGCTGACTCCTCCTAACAATCTTAGGAATCTATAGTCAGCAAAACTGATTTGATAAACAGATGTAATGTGCTCAGTTTTCTTGGTTGTATTCACTGGCAGCAGCATTCTGAATAAGCTGAAGTTGTCGGATGCTAATTCTGGAACACCAAGATTTCTAACTTTTCTCATCAAGCTGAACAATAATTTTGTCTTTCTCCACTGTTGCCAAATACATTGACTTCTAGCTTGTCTTTATTTAGCTGCTGATTACTTATTCTCAGCACTGTCACAAAACTACATAACCTCAGTAAATCTGAGTGTCGTCAGCATAGCTGTAATAAGCAATTTTATTTTTGCATCATTTGACACATGTACAGGTCAAGTGGCAACCTCCGGGTCTGAAAAGTGAAGCCTGTGTGGTAGAGACTTTAAACCTATATTATTTCAAATGGCCATCCACTGGTTACAAAAAGAAGTCCATGATAAAATGACTAACTTCTATCTTGATTTATTAAGTCAGTAAACTTTTTGTTTTGAGTTAATGTTTCAAGTCTTCTTAAATACAGCATTTTGTAAATTATGTTCCCATTTAGAGTCGCATTTCAGAAATTGCAATGTGAACAACAGGTGAAGAAAATGTTACAGCTATATGAACAGTCACAGCTATTGCAGATATTATTTGTTGTCACAGAAGAGCATTTCAGTTGTTTTACATGTTCTGAAGTGACGAGCCTGGTTAAATGAAAGAACAGTGTACACACAGAACAGGAGCCAAGGGCCTTAAAAGAGAGAGCATATCTGAACAAAAGTGAAGTGAAGTTGCACATCAGTAAAATCAAATGTTATACTGCCTCAAATGATTGCTGGTATTACACTTTTACTTAAGTATTTTACCTTCTTTTAAATCATCATCAGCTGTTATGATCCTTATTTACTATTATATTTCTTTCTTTACTCACAATTTATTGAGAATATGATCCACTTAATTAAAGAAGTAATTCATTACCCGAAACATTTTCACTGCACTGTTTTGTAATCTTTACATAGGGTGAGGTTGATGGAGCTGGAGGGTTTGAAGAAAGCTTCAAGACAGGAGTGATTGGCAACCCGATGAAAATATCCTCTACTTTTTGCTTTTTGTCAGAGATTACTGGAACCCCCCATTTGGCAGTGTGTGTTCTTGGTAGTGCTTACATCATACCCTCAGTCGCCGAACCAGCAGAGTACAAGGGCATGAACCATGTAGTTTAACACTAGAGCATAGAATGAATAAGAAGTGGGTGACATCATGTCACTGTGACGGCACCCATTGGTTCGTGGACTACCATTTTGAAGCTTTAAGTTTGGCGCCATCTTGGTTTTATTTATACCAGAAGTGACCATTATTTGGACGAGAGGGTGGCACTTGGGAAGAGCAAGGAAGGAACTGTTAGCATAACAAACGCTAAGTTGGCAGTTAACGCTAGCACAAATTAGTAAGCTTGGTTAGCAACGTGCATCGTTGATTCACATAAACTGATATTAATTGGATCGCAAATTTTGGCTAGTGAAAAACAGTGAGGAGCAGAGACTTCTTTAATCAATCAGGTAAAATGAAATCCCCTCAGCTCCTTCAATTTGTGCATTATTCACAGAGAGAGCAAGCGGGGACCAGAAACACGAGGGCAACAAGACCATGATCGGAAAGTGTTACATAGCTACCCTGTGGGAATTGTGTAACTCTCTTGCACAAGAGTTGCGAGCTCTGTGAGAGCCCAAGTTTAAGCCTTTGAATTCTGTAACTGAGTTGTGTGCCCAGGTACCCCCGGGTGTGGGAAAGGCCTGGTGCTGGATTCTGAGCACGAGGTGGCAACGAAAGCTCAATACGTGACAAACGGCTGTTCGAACTCCTAGATCCCTTCTTTTTTTTTTTTTGCTATTTTATGTGCTGGACTTTGGTGTTAGCTTCCGGTTTTAACTGCTTATATAGATCCGTTTTTATGGTATTTTAGATCAAATTCTAAATGTATACCTTATATACTTTTTGTGTAAATGCTCTCCCCCAGATTTTAAGAGAACCTAAAAAGAAAAGCCCTAGACTCAACCTAGGTCCGGGGTGTCAAACTCATTTTAGTTCAGGGGCCACATAAAGCCAAATTTGATCTCAAGTGGTAAAGTAAGTAAAGTCTTAGCATAATAACCTATAAATAACGACAACTCCAAATCTTTTCCTTCATTTTAGTGCAAAAAAGTACAAGTACATTCTGAAAATGTTCAAATTTAATGAACTATCTTTTTACAAAACATTAAGAACAACCTGAAATTTCTTAAGAACAAAAGGTGCAATTTCAACAATATTATGCCTCAGTTTATCATTTACACATGTGCATTCCAACTTACAGATCACAGTGTATCTACAAAGGCACAACACATTTTGTCACAGGTATCTGGAACAATATTTTAATTTATGATCAAAACAACACATTTTTACACTTTACAAAGTCATTCTGCGGACCGGTTGTTGCCGCATGTTTGCACCCCTGACCTAGGTGGAGTTGTCAAGCGTTTTAGATTCCATATTTTTTTTAAGATTAAGTTCATTATTAAGCTTAAATCGCCCCGCCCGGGCTTGACATAAACCATATTATTTGTCTGATGATTGCATGAAAAATTCTCCAAAAGGCACCACAAACATGGCTGAGAAGTTAAATTCAGTAATTCAAATTAGCTGTCAGCTAGCAGCCAGCCACTTGTGATGGCACTCACTGATTAACCAAAGCAACCACGCCCTTAACATTCTGCATAACTTTAAAACCTTAATATCCCAATGGGACAATAAATCTATATCTAAATATAATTGAAATGGATGAGTTATATAAAAATCCTGAGTGGAGAAAAACTTTTTTGTACCAGGTTGTAAAAGATGTTACTGTAAAGTTGGACATTTTAACATGGGTGTTTATGGGGATTGACTCGCTTTTGGAGCTTGCACCAAGTGACCATTCGAGAAACAGTTTTTGTGACTTGCCCATTGGCTTCATTATTCAGCCCCGGAGTTTGCTGTTTGCATTACAGCAAGAGTTTAACCTCTGATTCATCTGCCATCTCAAATCAGATTTGCTCCACCTCCATAGACATGTGAGAGGAACACATGCCAGTAGATTATGAGGTTGTGGCAAACATCACATTCTTTCTGCCAGAGCATGTCATCAGGGGATCAGCCGTTTGCATGACATCATGTTGCTGCTGTTGCCGCAGGCCTCTTCCCTTATTTTGTGATACACAACATGCAAGCATCCACCAGTCACACATAATCTGCAGTTTTTTCTCTCTCTATTACATGACCCTTCTGTGCAAGGATTCATGTTGAGTGACTCCAGGTAATGCCAGGTCCCAACCTGCAGGGATAATCCCAAAGAAGAGATTCAGAAGGAGTATGGGTGAGTATACCTCTTTTTTAGCATATAAACCCTTACTGTATGGTAACATGTAAAAAAGGTAATGCAAAGAGGAAAAAAAATAAACCCCAAGGATTGATAAACTAATCCACAGAGATAAATTATTTTAATTTTAGTCATAGAACCGTCATGCCACTTCACAATCTTCCAATTAACATTTTTTTCAAAGCAGCGCAGAGGTCGCATAACCTCGCCCTGCTCCCTACATATTAGTCTTTCATACAGTAGCATACTGGCAGAGCATGAATTGTGTCCTTGGCTGTCGAAATAGCAGCTGAGGACTGGATGTACTACAAAAACTGAAGGACACGAGGACAGCTGCAGATTGTGTGTAGGAAAATTATTTCGAATCACTCATTCCAGGGGGTGACATTCAATGTTAACGACATTTTGCCCAAGGGAGTTTTGCTAAACCATTTTGGAATAACGTGTCTTCTCATTTATTTGGAATCCGCTATTATTTTAGATACATAAGGGTTGTTCACAACACTTTTTTTGCTTGATAGTATCGCCTCTTGTTGATACGAGCATGATTTTTGTGCCATTGAGTTTTATTCATGACATCCACAAAAATGTAATACATTTTACATAAAGTAAAAACTTGATGAAACCTGAGACCATGTATGCATTAAAATGACATGTCTCTGCTCACATTCATATCCACATATCTATTCACACGTTTGAGTGTTTACATATAATAGAGGAGGGCTGCTTTACAAAGAAGGACTTGCAGCTATTCAATGTGCATAAAGCATCTGCGCCAAAGGAGCCATTATTCAAAATTCAATGGGAGTACGGTCTACAATTATCTTCTGTCTGTCTGATTAATGTTTTTTTTGCAGAGAGAAAGTAGAGTGATTGGTGCTTTCATGTTCCAATGAGGTTTATAGATGTCTGGTGTGTCAGTTGATTTGGCTCTTCAGCAAAAGACAAAGCAAACTCCTGCTAGTTTGATATAGATATTTTAAAGAACTAATGAAGTGACACAAGAGGGTCAGTAAGTACAACTGAATGCCGTATAAGATATTTCTAAGCTATCAAAATGTTAACTAATTTTCATGAACTGAAAACACTGCGAAAGGGTCAAAGATCGAAGACAAAAACATAGACAACATCCAAACTGGACAACATCGTAGTAGCAACCTGTCAATCCCAAATCCACCCTGAAGCATACCCTGCTTTATCATCTATTTAACACTAAATAGGTTAATAATCTACTAAATGAACACAATGCCGTATTGAAGAACACTTAAAACTAGGGATTGAGACCATAAACTCATTAGGAAAATGTTTACTGAGATAATAAATCAAGTGAAAAGTAGGGTTATGTTTTTGGTTCGGTTTGTATGTCAGCAGGATTACAGAAAAATTACTAGCCCATGAAATGTGGTTGAAGAGTGTAGTATAGGTCAAGGAAGAACCCATTCAATTTTGGACTGGCCATTGTTCTGATGGGCCAATATTCCAAAACCCCAAAAGACTCCCTAATAAGTTTTGATCAATTAAAATAACATGGGCACTTGGAGAGTGAAGACTTCCACTAAGGCCTTTTCCATAATTGAAAAATAATGCGTGTATCCGCCCCATGATTTTGGATTTGCTCCAGAATTTAGGTGCTATGCCATTGTTCCAAAGGCCCATTGTTCTGAAACCCCAACAGTCCGAATAATGTCCCATTGGAACAAAAAGCCACTTGCGACGGCCCATTATTCCAAACACTAATCTTTTTTTCTTAGTCTCATTGCTCCGGAAATACACTCTCTCCCTACAAAGATCAGAAGCACATGGCAAATTATTATGCAGAATCATATATTCTGACTTTCACCATTATTTTTCCATCAGGAGAAGACATGACACACCCTACTCTGCCTCCGATTGGCTATTTGCCTGTGTCATTTTAGGTAGGTTAAGTTTAGGCATGAGGAGGGAAATTGGTTAGGTTTAGGGTTATCCAATCAGAGACAGAGCAGGGCGGGCATGAATTTGTCATGGTAGGAAAACAAACATGACTGGGAAGGTCCGATAACGTCAATCTGCATAATAACCCATGGACAATTGTCTGTTGAGTGAGAGTGTGTATTTTCAGAGCAATAGGCCTAGAGAACGATGAGCATTTTTTTATTGGGTTAACAGGCTGTCGTACAAATGGGTTTTCGGTCCAAATTGATTAAGATTTATTAAATATGCGTGTTCCAAAAATTAAGCCGTGCTAGTGTAAATTCACACAGAGCCTCCTCCCATCCTCATCCTGCTTGCCCAAGACAACTGCCCCAGGGCAAGATAAGAACAGCAGGAGTCCTGGATAACAAGGTGCTCCCCTCATTAAAAGGAAAAACCTGGCAAACCTTCCCCTCCTTCTTCTCTGCCCTACAGAGGGTCAGGGTCTCTGATGAAGTGTATAAAAGCTGCGAATAAGGGGTTATATTTCAGTCTTTCTTCTTCTGTATCTGGGTAAAGCTTGGGAGGCTTGATTTTTATCAATGTAGTCGCATCTTAAAACATGATGCACGGCTATATCTTGGTGTGTCAAACAACCACAATGAGTAAACACACAGCATCTGCAGGGAGGAGTGGAGCAGCAGCTACTGTGCATAAATATGCAGACTGCAGAAACACTACACTTAACTGCAGTCATTTGTGAAAGTAACAAATAACTGCAGCGTGAAGGAAAGCTGCTTGTGTTGTGGTTTGATGGGTTATGCTTGACAATGAGAAACTCTTCTGAGAACAGTCATAAATAAAAATAGACTTTGGGATTCATGTATTCATTCATTTACCTATTTCTGCTATGAATGTTAAATGTTCCTGGACATATCAGGAGAGCTGCTGATATGAAGCCTAATATCACATGATAAGTACATAGTAGTCTCACGGATGAAATTGTTTGGCGTAAAAACAAATAACCTTAATACTAACCGATACAGAGTAACATGCGGAAGATAAAAAAAATGGTGTGAAATTTTTTATCGTTTGCACCTTTACTGGGATCAAAACCTTACTGGACTTTACATATACCAACCTTATCTACCTCACGCGGAGCCTGTTTCAGGAAGCAGGTTTAACAAACTCTGAGCCAAACCCTGAACTCTGACTTGGCTAACCCTGAGATGGGAAACTGAGTTTACGTTTCCAGAACATCTGAACAAAGTTAGTTCAATCAACTCTGAGTAGGTTGAACCTGAACATAAAAAGTCGGTCAGTTTTGAATTCATATTATTAACACGCAGTGGTGGCAGTAGTAAAAATCATGCTTTACCTTTCTTTTTTGGCAACACGGTGACCTTGTCAGGTCCTGAAGCCCCAATGAAGATAGATAGACACATAGACAGACACACACACACACACGCACACACGCACACACGCACACACATGTGAATATGCAAAATAAATAAATGGGTCCAATGACTGACGTGCAAGGTGGCGTTTCCAACACCATGAAGCCCCAGAATTAATACCCAAGTTTGCAGTTCCCCTCAGCTCTACAGAGCTTTGTAGCCTCTTTCAGCTCATTGTTTTGGTTTTACTTAACCGTTTTGGTTGAGTCTCACCGCTCTCATCAACATATTTTATTAGATGCAGCTGTTTTGTTTATTTTTTTTAGTTAAAGAAAGCTCCGATTAACCAATTGTGCATTACCTGATGTTAGTCAGTAGACAGAAAAAGTTTGCAACCAGCTCAGATATTTGTTGGTAAAGACCAAACTAGAGCTAAAATATGACTTTTGGACATTTCACATTAACACAACTCCAAATGCATTCTAATGTTGCTCAATGTTCACTGGATGTAAATAGGCCACACATTGCTAACACTCATATATACTCATACTCATATATATATATAATCAAATTATGTTATGTTTATAACTTTTTTAGCAAAAGTGGCAAAATATATTTATCTGAAAAGACAAAAACCAAAGTAAGACAGAGGCTCTCTGGATGTTTACTTTTTTGCAGAAAAACAGTATAGTGTAAATAAAATAATCTCTTGATTTTAGCTTCATAATTTTCTATTTAAAGAATGATTATCTAATGTTTTAATATTGTTTAAGACCCCTGTCAGTCACAAGCCAGTAGAATCGTCCTAACTAGGGTAATTTTCTCATAGACTTCTATACAATCTGACTTCTTTTTGCAAACAGTGGAGTTGCACCCTGTTGTATATTAAAGAGAATACAAATTTCAGGCACTTTTGCATTGTCTTCACATTTTTTAGACTGGGAGGTTGCTGTCTGATCTCCTTGCTCCCTTACCTTTTAAAGAGCATATCTTCCTTGGGCTTGATAATTTTTACGATATATGGGTTGAGATTCCTGATGTGGATGATCCAGGTATCACAGCTCAAATTCTGTGGATTGGATCAGAACCAAGAATCGCCTGTACGAAGGTCAGTGAAGTTGCACCGCGGCTGCTGCGTTGGAGGTAGGCAGATGTTACTTTCAGATAGTGAGCTTGAGTGGAAGATGCTATTATAGTTTATCCTGTCAGGCTTTTCCCTGTTCAGCCTTATCAGCACTGCGATAGCCTCACCAGGGTGAACCAGTGTCTCCTGATTGGATAGAGAATCAGTGTCAACAGCTTTTTAAATAAATATACTTCCAATTTTAACAATTATAATTATAGATATCTAGAATTTATTTCTCACTAGACAAAATGTTGATTCAACAATAATGTTTTTACTAGTGTAACTTAATTACATTTAATTAACTTTTACCATTGACTTCTATTTAAACTCAATTACAGATAACTATATCTCAATTTAGACATGTTATAATTCCAAGTCGACATGTTCATAATGTAATTTTGACTGCTCTACAACTCAAATCTCACTAGTGGCAATCTTTATTGTAGAAATCTACAATTGTTCTTACATTGCAGTTATCATAAATAGAATTTTAGATGTGTAACATTAAATTCTGACTTGTCAAATTTACATTTTTGATTTGTTGTCTTGGAATTGTAATTAGCAAAAGTGTAATCACACATATATAGAATTGCATTTCAGATATCTGAATTTCAGAATTGAGTTTTAGATATAAAAAAAGGGAAGTTCCTTTTGTCAAAATCAATCATTGTTGTGTAATGATATACTGCAGTCATTATTCTTACTGGTGAAAAAGGAATTACTGATATCTATAATTAAATTAATGTAAATCTGTTTTGACTGGTTGAAATATAATTTCTATATGTGAAAATATATATTTGTAACCGGTCAAAATAGTTTTACTTATATCTTCAATTGATGTTTTCTCTAGTAAAACTGACATTTTGACATATCAAAATGTCATTTCCACTGTTGAAAACTAAATTGTTACAAAAAAGGGCTTGCCATATATTCTCTGCATTTATTAGTTTGGAGGTTGTCTCTATTTCTAGCCTTCCCAAAAAAAAAACAAGAGAGGAAGTGCAAATAAGTAATTAAACTGTTCCTTTTACCCGTTTGTCTGCTTTATTGTCATCTACTTATTTTAGCATGAACTGCTAAACAGCTTACTTGTCATGAGCCCTCTTCCTGCCTGGTAACACCACTAATTGTTTTCAATTATGTGCCACTCTGCTCCCTGCTCTCTCTACTTTGTCTGATTACCTCCACCTGTCTCTGCTCTGCTCCACCCTCGTTAACCTACCAGCTGCACTGCATTTACCACTCATCATGCCCTGTATAGAAAGCCCTGTTTTTCAGTCCACACTTGTCAGATCGTCTGCAAGCCTACATCGGAACCCTGCCTGGCTGCCTGCCTGGCTGCCTGCCTGGCTGCCTGGCTGCCTGGCTGCCTGCCTGCCTGGCTGCCTGCCTGGCTGCCTGGCTGCCTGCCTGGCTGCCTGCCTGCCTGCCTGCTGCCTGCCTGGCTGCCTGCCTGCTGCCTGGCTGCCTGCCTGCTGCCTGCCTGGCTGCTGCCTGGCTGCCTGCCTGGCCTGCCTGCCTGGCTGCCTGCCTGCCTGCTGGCTGCCTGCCTGGCTGCCTGGGCTGCCTGCCTGGCTGCCTGGCCTGGCCTGCCTGGCTGCCTGCCTGGCTGCCTGCCTGGCTGCCTGGCTGCCTGCCTGGCTGCCTGCCTGGCTGCCTGGCTGCCTGCCTGGCTGCCTGCCTGGCTGCCTGGCTGCCTGCCTGCCTGCCTGCCTGGCTGCCTGGCTGCCTGCCTGCCTGGCTGCCTGCCTGCCTGGCTGCCTGCCTGGCCTGCCTGCCTGGCTGCCTGGCTGCCTGCCTGGCTGCCTGCCTGGCTGCCTGGCTGCCTGCCTGGCTGCCTGCCTGGCTGCCTGGCTGCCTGCCTGGCTGCCTGCCTGGCTGCCTGGCTGCCTGCCTGGCTGCCTGCCTGGCTGCCTGGCTGCCTGCCTGGCTGCCTGCCTGGCTGCCTGGCTGCCTGCCTGGCTGCCTGCCTGGCTGCCTGGCTGCCTGCCTGGCTGCCTGCCTGGCTGCCTGCCTGGCTGCCTGCCTGGCTGCCTGCCTGCTGCCTGCTGCCTGCCTGGCTGCCTGCTTTCAACTCTGACTCCTGATCTGTGATCCCGGACCTGTTACTACTACTCTGATCTCCAGCCCCGGTAAACCCGACTTGCCTTCCGCCTTACGACTACAAGTTTTGAATATCCCTGAACTGTACTACTGCCGTGCCTCATTCGGTCCTGTTGTGTGTGTGTGTGTGTGTGTGTGTGTGTTTCAATAAATCCTTGATCTTGAAATTGCGCTCCTGGGTCCTCGTCTGTCTGTCCTGACATTACTACCTACAGTAGTAACCTAGATTGAGTTCCAATGCAAAAGATACATTTTTTACTACATTATTTTGGCGAGTTTCAGGTTATGTAAAAAGTCACGTTCATGACTTGAACATGCACTGTGTAGTATTTCTCAAATCAAGTAAGCAAGTAAATGTGTATATTTTTCTATCATAGCTATAACACTTTGAATTACACTACAAAACAATGTGGTTTCTTTGTTTCCATGTCTTCTACATGGTTCCTCTACTGGTGAGGATGCTGACAGTTTGTGTGGGAGTTGTAGCTTTAGCCGTCGTTTTTTAGACAAACGCCATGAAAGTAACCATCAAGTGCACATTTAAAGCTAGGGTGGGCAACTTTGGAGAAGCCAGCAAGAATAATCTAGATTTAGATAGCATTAACACATACTGCCTGACCACTGCAGGAGGAGAGGAGCAGGAAACAAGCAGGTTGTCCGGGAAAAAGTATTTTCTCCAGGCCAGAAGTGAAGTCTGGACCTCTTCCTCGAACACTTTAAATCTAATAAGCTATTGAAGTTCTGGTCTAGTTCTAGTCTTAAAGTTATAACGGATTCAAAAGAAGTTCACTGGAGAAGAATAAAGTCAGATACAATAGAGTTTATTCTTATATGAAAATAAGAACTCAACCGAGGTTACAGCTGGCAGTAAACACTAAATTCTTACGTTCTGTGCTCTTCTTTTATACACATTTGCCCACACCTCTATCATGATACTGAGGCTAAAAAGGTCACTCTTTTCCCATCGTCCTATTCTCCTGACAATACATCTAGGGACTGTTTTTTCCCGTTCCCTCTCACACATAAGGCTTATCCAGCCGGTGTATGGGGTGCTTACCTGGTTATTGTATGCCCTCTCTACAGGCGCATATCACTCCCTTATCTCCTTCGCTATATGCTAAGGGTCTCATAAATCTGTCCTTTCTGGGTTAACTGACCTGACCTGCTCATTCAGCATTTTCACTGTACTCCAGACCTGCTGTGAGTACAGTGTTCTGTGTCAACACAAAACAGATTGAGTATATTAAATATCAAACATTATTGACTATTACATGTTATTATCATATATGCTACATATAAAGTACCGTATTTTCCGCACTATAAGGCGCACTTAAAAGCCTTTAATTTTCTCAAAAAGCGACAGTGCGCCTTATAATCCGGAGCGCTTTATATATGGATTAATTCTGGTTGTGTTTACTGATCTCGAAGCGATTTTGTGTGGTACACGGCGCTCTGTCAAAATGTTTTAGTACGACTTTTGTAAACTACAAAGCCGCACTGTGCTGCCTATTTCTATGTTTATAGAGTTGGGACATGTTTTTTGACTCAGAGTGAGCACTCCTTGGTTTGTTGGTTTGCTGGGGGCGTGTCAGAGTGAGCGCTTCTGCTTTGCGAGGATCTTTGTTTACGGAGCTGCGAGATCAACACGTGGAGCAGAGACGCTAAAAAACTGTGTTTGTGTCTGTGATGCTTGAGCCTTGGAAACTATTTGTCTTTTTACGAAGTAAAATAAGAACAGTAAAGTCAAGAAAGCAAACCTTGCATCTTTATTGGAGGACTTTTGCATGTTAGCTAACTGTCTAGCTACGCATAGGGATACGCGCTGTACTTGCATAACACGCACCGCTTGCAGCATTACGGCTACCGTAGTCAGGAGCGTCGCGGAGTAATACATACTGTGCTTCACCATAATATTACAGTGTGTGTGTATAAGGACCCCAAAATGGCACCTGTCAAGAGACACGCTTACGACGCGGACTTCAAACTCAAGGCTATCAGTCACGCAGTAGAACATGGGAATAGAGAGAATTCAACATTAATGAATCAATGGTACGGAAGTGGAGGAAGCAAGAAGATGACGTTTGATTTGGCGGTATCAGACTGTTTTTTTTACGTGTTACAACTGAACAAGGTTGGGAGTTATTGTGAATACGCTCATTAACGTTTGAACAATGTTGAGTTATTGTGAACACGTTTAATAAAGTTTGACTGACTGACTTATCTGACTGTTTTGTTTCGCTTAATGCGCCTTATAGTCCGGTGCGCTTTATATATGAAAACAGATCGAAAATAGACCATTCATTGACAGTGCGCCTTATAATCCAGTGCGCTCTATAGTGCGGAAAATACGGTACTTGCTGGATGAATATTTACTACAACATGGTAGGCCATACAATCATTAATGATCATTTAAATGATTGGATGTGCTTATTACAAGCCTGCGACGGATTTATTTTTCTTGTTGTTGTGGAAGTTTTCCTGCTTTACTCTGGAGAGATGTATATAAAGTCAAATAAATGGTGATAGAGACAGAGTTGTCTTTGTGCATTTATTTGAGATCTCAAAGGCACCAGTTCTACAGAATACAACGTAGTCTGTAGGAGGGCACAGATTGAATGAGGATACACAGATATTTTATACACACTTGTTTCCTTGACTTTTTAGTGACTGAGTGATAAACACAGCAGGGGACAGGGGACAAACTGCTGATGACCTATAGAACAATAAAACATCAGTCAATAGGTGATTGATCAGCACATCTGTTATTCACTGTAAACAAGCAATAAACCAAAGATGATCTCTCTGTTAGATTAGTTCCTTTTGATGTTTGTAAGGTCATTCCCTCCAATCTGATGAACCCAGTCCTGGGAAACTCAATCCTTTTATCTTTGGGTATATATACATAGACATTTGTTTCTTGGAGCAACATAGTATCCTGACCGTCTCCTTGATAACAGTTATGTAAACACTAAAACAAATGGCACACCCAAGATTCTTTCTCAGAGAGTTAATCAGTATGTAAATCTAATGAGAGGACCATCTGTGTCCTGTTTTACAATGCCTTCCCCATTATACCTTCGAAAGGCAGTTGACCCTGGCTTGATAAGGGAACTTGTAAAGTTGTGCAAATGCATAAAAAGAGAAATAGGCAGATCATCACTTGTAACATTATTAGAACATTATTTAAACAGTAGACATTTAAATTGCTATTACATTGTTTTGTCAGAGAGTTTAATTTTTGATTGCTGTGGTGGACCCCGGTGGTCAGGGAAGCCGTCCGACTGAAGAAGGTCTCCTTCCGGGTTATGTTATCCAGGAGGACTCCGGAAACAGTTGCAGGGTACTGACGGACTCAAAGGGCGGTTGTGGGATAAGTTCGGAGAAGCTATGGAGAAGGACTTTCGGTCGGCACCAAGGTGCTTCTGGAAAACCGTCCTGCACCTCAGGAGGGGAAAGGGGGGAACCATCCAAGCTGTGTACTATAAGGTTGGGACCCTGCTGACTTCAACTGAGAAGGTTATCGGGCGGTGGAAGGATCACTTTGGGGAACTCCTGAATCGAAAATTTGTGGATCTCGAGAAGTCATATGACCGGGTCCCCCGAGTGATACTGTGGGAGGTGCTGCGGGAGTATGGGGTGAGGGGGTCACTTCTGAGGGCCATCCAATCCCTGTACGCCCAAAGCGAGAGTTGTGTCCGGATACTTGGCAGTAAGTCAGACTCGTTCCCTGTGGATGTTGGCCTCCACCAGGGCTGCGCTTTATCACCAATCCTGTTTGTGATTTCCATGGACAGGATATCGAGGCATCGTCGTGGAGGAGAGGGGTTGCAGTTCGGTGGCCTGAGGATCTCATCGCTGCTCTTTGCAGATGATAGGTCCTGATGACATCATCAGTCTGTGACCTTCAGCAGTCACTGGATCTATTGTCAACTGTTACACATGATTTTCAATCTGTAAAATCAGTATAGTAAGTCATTAATATGGCTACCGATCCAGGAATACAAAGCTATTAGACAGGTTGATTTATACTTCCTTCATATCTCAACCATAACTTTTTATATTGAAGTATCCACTTTATACAGGATGGACCATGTCACTTGGGACTGCCAACTACTAAACTGAAAACTTTAAATGGAAACAGATAAACATTGAACAAGGGGGCTCAAAGATGTACTAAAGGCAAACATTTTGTTTATCACATTCAGAATGACATATACAGCTATGTGTGTAACACTGATATAACAACTCAAAGATAGCGCAGTCTGTATATGCCTACAGGGGAAGAGCTGACTGCTTTGTCCTGATTCTCCGACAGAAGTTGCAGTCTGCACGACAGATGTGCCAGTCTGACAGTAAGGAATATGAATACGGGAAGTAGTGACAGTTATTTATATTTTTGTGTCTGCGCTTAGAGGTTGAATTACATTTCGTGCTTTTGGGTTTAATCTGGGATGATTCAGAATAGCACGATATCTTTTCTGACAGACGTCCCTGAATCTGACGTGGCAGGACATCACACACATACACTCCTCTTTGCTGCTAAGGTGATGCGACATTTGGGAACATTTCATATCTTTTTTTCTTTTTTTGGTTGTCCTAAATATAAACAAGTGTCATTCATGGAAAGTAGTGGTAACTCAACTTAAGGCTATGTTGCAAATATTGTGTAATATAAGCTATTAATGTACTAACTATTATATCAAGAGAATAGAAGAGCCAGCCTAATGTTTAGTACATGTATGAAAACGTTATGACACTTCAGGATCACTATTACATTAAAGCAGTGGAGCCCTGTCATAAACCTGTCCATGTTATGATGGCAGGGCTCAAGCATGTCTCATTCATTTGCCTTGCCACGCCCTCCTGCAATAGCTCTGCGCCCCCCACTTTGGGAACCACTCCATTAAAAGGTACAATGTGTAAGATATGCCAGAATTTAAATGTAAAACATTACAAAAGTAATTTCTTAAATGTTTTAGCAAACGTTACTCAAACAGGAGAAAAAGCTACTAGGGACTATTGGTTTTTCAGCAGGACGGTGTATGTGGGATTCACTCAAAATAAACTACAGCGTATGTGTTCATGGTAATGAAGACACCTATGCAACATTGTGTCTCAAAACACACAATACTTCTTAGTACGATACATTTATTTCTAGTTTTGCACATGGAATTTGTTGACAATAAGAAAAATATCACCAGACTTATCAACGCGAGCAAGTATGTGTGTGCAATTATGGATGTTATTCATGAGGATACTGCATGCATGCATGTAGCTCACAGCCCAATGATTAAAGACCTAGTGTGCCATTCACTCCTCTCAGAACTCTGAATTTCACCTGCCGCAGGGCAAGGCTATTACCTCTAATACTCTGTCTTCTCTCCAGATGATAATAGGACTTCCTGCCTTTTTGTCAGTGTCACTTTAATGGCTCTTTTCGTATTCATCAGACTCCCTTCCTCCCACGTAGAACTCCTGAGTACAGCGTCCACCTTACAGCTTCTCCCTGCCCGCCTTCGCTCACATCGTCTCCTGAAAAAGACTGTGATGTGTTTATTTATGTTCTGCAGGAGTAGAGTGCTCTTCAAGTATTTATTTCATATTCAGATCCATGCCTATAGAGCAGTAAGTCATGGACAGCTCAGCACATTGACCTACAGATACTGGTTCTCATCAACAAAAGATCTTAGGATGCAAATAAAAACAAAATTGAATTAGAAAAGCAGGAATAACATTGTTATATTCAGATTAATGCATATCCCCCTGTACGGCTCTCTGTTGGCTTATTACATTTATGTGACTCTTAATTCTATCAGAGGGCATCGATTAGATGCAAGGTAAAATCACATGTTTCATGCAAGCTCTGCTGCTAATAAGGCGGTTATTTGAGCTTGCTTCAATTGAATTATAGGACATGACAGGGATTCCATTTAATTAACCCAGCCTGGCTGCTAATGTAGTTCAATAATGATGACACTAGGCCCTAGTGACTAGGGGATCTGTTTGTGCTCCGATGTATTTAGTCTTGATGTCTACAGAGTAGTTTGTTGAAAAATACACACACACGCATTTTTCTGCCTTTGTTTAATCTCACATCATATTTTATGCTTTTACTTTATCAATCTGTGTAGGGTGGTCAGTTGTGAGAATATTTTTAAAGCCTGTTGACTTATCAATAGTCCATATGACATTTTTTATATTGTTTTGTTAATATTTACTGAGATTATATTACTTACTGTTCTGCCAAAACAACACCAGTGAGGTGATTTCCCTATAGTTCTTATGGAGTCTAAATGCTAGAGTACTCAATGTGAAATGTACTTTATGTTATTAGAGCCACATGAAAACATTGTCACGTTGGGAAAAAGGTGAGGACCCAAATGCAAGACGGCAGACGAGGAGATTAACTAAAAGAGGGCTTTATTCCAAAAAGCTTACTAAAGTACAAAATAAGGCAAAAAGTAAAACTTTAAACACAACGGAAAATAATATGTAATTGAAATAATAAAGTAAGCTGTCTAGCTTTTGATGTCTCCCAGCTGATGTCGTCCTTCACCTCTTTTAATTCTACCTCCAAGAATTGTATTTCTAATTCCCAGCTGAATTGTTTTTCAGCCAGGGTTTTGAAAAACTTGACTTCCATCAGCTTGATTTTGGTCTCCCAGCTGAACTGTTTTTCAGCCAGGTCCTTGGAGAACTTGTCCTCCAGGTTCTTGGAGAACTTGTTCTCCCGCTCTTTGTTCTCAACCTCCATCAGCATGATTTTGGTCTCCCAGCTGTGGTGTGTCTCAGCCAGGTGCTTGGAGAACTTCTCCTCCGGGTCTTTCTTCTCTGTCTCCATCTTTCTCACTTTCGTCTCACAGACCTGTTCTTTCTCATCCAACTCCTTCCTGAACTTCTCCACCAGGTTGGTGTATTTTTCCTTTGAAGCCTTCTCGTTCTGGATGTCGTCCTTCTCTTTGGACGTTCTGAGACTTTTTGTTTCTCTTCCTGGAGAGTTTTTGTCAAGCATGCTGCGCTGCGCGTTGGTTGTTGATCTCCCACATGATGCTGTTCTGTTCCTTCTGGAACTTGAGGCTTTTATCATGTCTGACTCGTGCTTGGAGATGATCTGCTGGCTCTTTGTGTCTCCAGCGATACACTCCTTCACCTGGGTCTCTAGAACCTCATTGAGGCCTTTTATTTCCAGTTGATCTTCCTGGCATTTCTTACGTTATTCTGCATTTTCCCACAGTATTTTATACTTCTGCTTCGTCAGCCCATTTACCTGTACCTTCAGGCGATGAATTTCCTGGTAAGCTAAATTAAGATCATTTAGCAGATGGATGACTTTATAAGCAGAATAAATATCTTTGCTTTAAATACTCTACAGATACAGTGTGAATATGTTTGGGAGACCCTGAGCACCAGGAGAAAACCCTAAAGTAATATGAGTTCATATTTCTGTCATCATTTCATTTTTAAGCTATTAATTTGGAAACAATTTAGAGTTTCCAATGACCCTAAAGTTTAGAATGTTCTGCTGTAATTATTGGGGAACTTTACCTGTTTGAGCCGGAAGGCCAGTGGTGCTGATAAAGCAAGTGACCCCGAACTTCCTCTCTGTCTGTCAGTTTAACCGACTGTGGACAGGAGTCGTCCACAACTGGCGCCTGAACAGGAACATGACAGAGGAGGGAGCTCCGCAAAGTTCGCTGGGGCTGGTCCTCCAGCGTCTGGCGGCGATGCAGGAGGGCACCGCTGCCCTATAGATCGTGTGCATGTGACGTCGCGCTTATTTCCCAACCCGGAAGTCAACCATGTTGGGTTGGTATACACAACCAAGATGGCGGCTGTTCACGTGTGCGTTGCTGCAATGCTTCGTAATTTTCTTAATATTTAAACGTCTAAGATTGAAAGAAAATGCCAATCTTGTGCGCAGTGTATAATTGTGGTAATAACGCTACTCGTGACCCAGAGAAACGGTTCTTTAGATTTCCTAAAATCATCCAAAACAACGATCCACAAAAGAGGGATGAATTACTGTCTACCGAACGCCGTAAGCTGTGGTTTAGCTACATAAATAGTAAGGATTTAACAGAAGAAGCACAATTCACCCGTGTGTGTGGCGTCTACTTTATATCTGGTAAGATATATGCTAAAGCTATGTTTTCAATGTTTACGTTAAACATTTGCGCTTATGATATACCCGAACACTGTAAGACCTCGACCACTGTATCTCGAGCTCTTTGAGAATGATTTACACGGGCATGGACCCTGTCATCTTTAACTGGTTTGGTAAGAAGACTACCAACCCAGCCAGAAACAAATACATTATAAGCATCTAAGCTCTTGTATGTCTTCATTTGTGCGTTGGTTGTTCACAATATCCGGATATTCAATCAGCGGTAATGACTCTAAATCCTCAATATAATCCGATGGCTTTAGCGTGTATGGGTCACGCCCGCAATTTTGGACACACATCCAACCAGCGCCCACCAGACAGAGTTATGACCAGCTCAGGAGGGCTGTCCTGGACCGGCTGGGCAGCACCCCGGAGGGGCACCGCCAGCGGCTCCGGAGTCTGCACTTCGAGGACACTGGCCGCCCGTTCGGCTTCGCTCAGCAGTTCCTCGAACCAACGTCGTCAGGCAGGTGCCAATGGAGTAGTTCATCGGCCGACTGCCAGCTTCCTCGGCAAACTGGGTCCAGTGCCACCGACCGGCCAACCTCGAAGCTGCCGTCGTCCTCACGGAGGACAGCGTCGCTGTTATGACTGGTAATGACCAAAATAAACACAATAGTAAACATATACAGATTGGTAGACAGTAGGCTATGCAGAGAAACCATTTTTTTTAATGTGCAAGGAAAAAATAAAACTGTCTACATAACTGTTCTAAAAAAACTTGCCCCTCATATAGGCTGAATTTAAAGTGATGGGGTCGTCCCTCTGAGAGGCCTGCGGATTGCAGGTCCAATGCAATTTGAGTTTTCAATTTTCAGCCTGCGGATTGCAGGTCCAATGCAATTTGAGTTTTCAATTTTCAGCCAAAAAGGATATTCTACAAAGCGACATGAGAGCATAGCACAGAGAAGCACAGAGCAGGGAGGATCTTTCTCTCTCTCTCAGTCAATGTGAATCAAATGAATGCTTAATGGCGATTTCAAGAGCATCACAAGGGGGCAGAGTGGTGCAAAGCATGAAGTGTACTATTAACAACACATAGAATGAGGAAGCGCAGGGAACATCAATGTGGAAATTCAAATGGAAAAATCATAAATGGTAATAGCTTTGCTCATGAAGTATGGCAAACAAACTATAAGACAAAATGACATTGGAACAGTAAAGTAAGGACGAATGCATTTCCATTCCTCAGCCAACACAGATGTTAAACCGGTGCCTCAGCAGACAGGACACGTTATTAAAAAAGCTCATAATACAACTATCCACTATTATGTGGACCAGTGTGTCCACATAATCCTCTTTTATCAGACCATTTTTTAATAAGTCCTGTTACTGGACTACAAGCCAGTAGGCAAAATATCCTACGCTCGATGTCTATCTGAAAGTGCTGTGACTAAATTTAAGGAAGTGATTCCATCAGCACTTAATTCAATACCAGGACTCAATATCAATATAATGGAGGACTTCAATGCTAACTTTAGTCGCTCCCAAATTAATCATCTTGTTGATAGCGCTGCAGCCTCACTGCGAATAACACTCGACTCTGTCGCTCCTCCATGGCTTAATTTACAAATCCGCAAACTAAAACAAAAGTCGAGAAATCTTGAAAGTAAATGGCGTTCCACTAAATTGGAAGAATCTCGTTTAGTCTGGTTAGATCATCTTAAAACGTATAAGAAGGCTCTCCGTAATGCCAGAGCAGCTTATTACTCTTCCTTAATAGAAGAAAAGAAGAACAATCCCAGGTTTCTTTTCAGCACTGTAGCCAGGCTGACAGAGAGCCACAGCTCTACAGAGCCTTCTGTTCCTATATCTCTCAGTAGTGACGACTTCATGAGCTTCTTTAACGATAAACTTATAATTATTAGAGACAAAATTAATCTCCTCCTGACCTCAATTGGTAATGACTTAACTTCAACTGCCTGAATTTTAAAAACATCTGTAACTCCTGAAATATATGTAGACTGTTTTACTCCAATCAACCTTAACCAACTAACTTCAACAATCTCATCATCTAAGCCATCAACCTGTCTTTTAGACCCGATTCCAACTAAACTGTTTAAAGAAGTTTTACCCTTAATTAACACCTCGTTATTAAATATGATCAACCTGTCTCTATTTTCTGGCTACGTACCAAAATCCTTTAAAGTAGCTGTAATAAAACCACTTCTTAAAAAGCCTAGTCTTGATCCAGAGGTTTTAGCCAACTATAGGCCGATATCTAACCTACCCTTTCTCGCTAAAATCCTTGAGAAAGCAATTGCAAAACAGTTATGTGATTTTTTACATAATAATAGTTTATTTGAGGTTTTTCAATCTGGATTTAGAGTTCATCATAGCACAGAGACGGCACTGGCGAAAGTTACCAATGACCTTCTAATGGCATTAGACAAAGGACTTGTCTCTGTTCTTGTCTTGTTAGACCTCAGTGCTGCTTTCGACACTGTTGATCTTGACATTCTACTACAGAGACTGGAACATTATGTTGGCATAAAAGGAACCGCACTAAGCTGGTTCAAGTCCTATTTATCTGAGCGATCTCAATTTGTACTTGTTAACGATAAATCCTCCATGACAGCCAAAGTCAGTCTTGGAGTTCCGCAGGGTTCTGTACTTGGACTGATTCTATTCACCTTATATATGCTTCCTTTGGGCAATATTATAAGGAACCACTCTCTAAACTTTCATTGTTATGCGGATGATACCCAATTATATCTATCAATTAAACCAGATGAAACCAATCAATTGGCTAAACTTCAAGCATGCCTTAAGGACATAAAAACTTGGATGTCTAGCAACTTTTTGATGTTAAACACAGACAAAACTGAAGTTATTATACTTGGCCCTAAACGCCTCCGAAACGCATTTTCTAATGACATAGAAGCTCTGGATGGCATTAACTTGGCCTCCAGCACCACTGTAAGGAATCTTGGCGTCATCTTTGAACAAGATCTGTCGTTTAACTCCCACATAAAACAAATCTCAAGAACTGCCTTCTTTCATCTACGTAACATTGCAAAAATAAGACACATCCTGTCTCAAAACTAGTCCATGCATTTATTACTTCAAGGCTGGATTACTGCAACTCATTGTTATCAGGTTGTCCCAAAAAGTCGCTTAAGACTCCAAAATGCAGCGGCACGTGTATTGACAAGAACAAGGAAACGGGATCATATTACTCCTGTATTAGCTGCTCTGCACTGGCTCCCGGTAAAATACAGAATAGAATTCAAAATCCTTCTCCTGACTTACAAATAAAATTAATAATCAGGCTCCAGCATATCTTAAAGATCTCATAGTACCTTATAAACCAACTAGAGCATTACGCTCCCAGACTGCAGGGTTACTTGTGGTTCCTAGAGTCTCTAAGAGTACAATGGGAGCCAGAGCCTTCAGCTATCAAGCTCCTCTGCAGTTGAACCAGCTTCCACTTTGTGTTCGGGAGGCAGACACACTCTCCACATTTAAGAGTAGGCTAAAGACTTTCCTTTTTGATAAACCTTATAGTTAGGGCTGGCTCAGGTTTGCCCTGGATCAGCCCCTAGTTATGCTGCTATAGGCTTAGACTGCCGGGGGACACCTCCCTGCTCTCTTCCTTCTCTTCCTCTCTCCTCCCCTCCCTCTCTTCTTCTCCCTCTCTATCTGTATGCATTTATGTAAATGTATGTTACTAACTCACCATCCGGGGCATCATCCCCGGAGTGTCTGTCTCTCATGTGGCAGGTTGCCACTGATAAAGTTTACGTCAGGCTCATGAATCGTTGCTGCACCTGCTGCCCTGGTCCTGCTGGACACTAAAGGGTGGTAAAAGTTGAAGAACTCGGAGCTTGAATGTCGAATCAAAACAGCAATCTTCTAGTTCAATCGATATATTTATTAACGTGATAAGTCAAACATAGAAAATACTCTCAGCTGAGGACACAATTCGCATCGCCGTTTCCACAGACTGCATGGCTCAAAGACCCCCATGTTGCTGTCTCACGGCTCCGCTCCAGTGTGTACAAAGAGTCGCAAAACATGTGGCTACATAGAAGGAGTAGGCGTTGACCTTCTCCTCATTGATCCCAGTTTGGCGCCAACACGCTCCTCCGTCAGCAGTCAGGAAGTGATGGTTTGTTGACCTGTTCTCTTAAAGGGGAAGTGCCCCTATTATGTTTGTAATACACTCAGTGCAGAAAATACATAATTGCGCAGAAACATATTCGTAGTGTAGCAATATATATTGATTGAGGTAGACAAATACATATGATAGTCTTTCCAATGTGGATTAATACAATTAGGATTAATTTACCTCACAACACCGGGAAGCCTTTTTGACATTTTCCTGGATTCATCCATACTTTCTATTTCTGTCAAATATTGTATTTGTACTATGTTGTTTATCCTGTACACACGACATCTATTGCACGTCTGTCCGTCCTGGGAGAGGGATCCCTCCTCAGTTGCTCTCCCTGAGGTTTCTTCCATTTTTCCCCCTTTAATTGTGGGGTTTCTTTTAGGAAGTTTTTCCTTGTGCGATGCGAGGGTCTAAGGACAGAGGGTGTCGTAACCTGTACAGTCTGTAAAGCACACTGAGACAAATGTATAATTTGTGATATTAGGTCATACAAATAAATTTGATTTGATTTGATTTGAACTATGTGATCCAGATCCAGATCCTACTGGATTAGTAGTGTCAGGCCTAATGCCACAAAGAGTCAGGGCTTCAACCCTTGAAGTTAATGTAAGAGTTTTATTTTATATGCTATTTATCTAAGTAAATGTGTTTTTTAAACTTGTACCTTGTTGCAAAGATTGTATAGAAGTCTATGAGAAAATATCATCTCACTTGATTTATTACCTCAGTATACATTTTCCTAAAGAGTGTATCGTCTCAATTGCTAATTTGAAGTCTACAGCATGACGTCCCATTAAGAGTAAAATAATAAATAAATAAAGTTGGTAATGCTTTAGTGCGTGTCTGCCTTGTGATTGACGGCGACCTGTCAATCCGGATGGCACCGTGTATATGGCCTAAGAATGTCTTGTTCAGCCCCCTGCCAGGCCTCGCTACTCCCTAGCTCCACCCTATCATCCAAATATTGTCACTTCTGGCTCCAAAAAACAAGATTGGGATGGTCAAAATGCTAAACTCCAGGCTTGAAAAATGGTAGTCCACAAACCAATGCATGATGTCACAATGGCTACATCTATTTCCTCTATAAAGTTGAGTATAGTAAAGCATAGTGTAGCAAGAATAGCATAGTAGGCTCTAGCATAGTAAAGTATAATACAATATAGCATAGTTTAGCATAGTACAGCATAGTATAACAACAAATAGCATAGTGTAGTATAGAATATAATAGTTGATATAATATATTATAAGAATATAATGTTTTTAAGTATTTAAGTGTTGTATTTTGGTCATTCATATTGTATTACTATCGTTGGGTTGCTTTGCCCTTTTGCTCCAAATGCTAGTGTTTGTTGTTTGTTCCTGTTGTTCACAAAAAAAAGAGCAGACTGAGACTGTCTGTGGGTCGAGAGTTTGTTTTCAAAACAGAACTTGGGCTATAAACTGAGCACCTGCTGGAGTCTTAAACAACAACTATATGAATATGTTCACAGATGATTTTGTTCTTCAAACCGTGACAGTATACATCTATCTTTTACCACCTGTCAATTATTCTTCCTCCTGTTCATATCCAACAACTCAACTGCTTCTTTGTTATGCCTCCCTGTCTTCACTCGACTGTGTTAGTTTGCTGCATAGCTTGTTTGTTCTCTCATTGTTGTTTGGACAATCATTCCTTCTTTGTCTTTGTATTTGTTTTTAGTGATTTATTCATAGACACTTGTTAAATAGACTTCAGTCTCAGGAGAATTGCTTTGTGAAGAAAAAGCGTGAATAAACAAAAACGTCTCCATGATGCAACATTGTGACACAGAACAGCAGATTTACTACAAATGTACTTGCTTTTTCTCATCCTAATAACTAATGTATTTATCAATCAAGTTCTGCCATAGCTTCTCAAATATTGTGGGAAATGTTTTTACATATTCTTGGATCGTGAATTTCTTTTTATTGGCTCAACATCCTACTCTTGCCTTCAGTGTGCGATTACATTGTTCTTGGCTGATTCCCATCTCCTGGGCTGTAAAGTGGTGTAGATACAGAGGAATGACCAGGAGGCATGACTACAATCCCTTGCACATCACTTCTCTGTCTGGTGCTGTGCCAACAACTGGCCCTTTGTGATAGTCAGCATCCTGGCTGCACATTTCACTGCAAGAGGGGAAAATGAGATGATATGGAGGAGCGATTCCCTACATCCTCTGGGGGTTTGTGCAGTGTAGTGAGTGCAGACCGAGATAGAAGATCGGTGTGAAGCTTAATGTGCATTTGTGGTCAGTTTTTCTGTTTGCTAAAGTCGAGCTAAGCTTACTATCTTTATCAAAATAAACTACTTTCTACGATTTTTTGCTGACTCATCTGTTCCTCTTTGGTTTAACGTCACCTACAGTCACTGGTATTATGTAGCATAGTTGTTGCTCTCTCACATATGATGATTTTTGTGCACACTTTAATTGTAATTTGTATCTCACCTGTCTGCATCGATATTGCCATGGTTCTCAGAGTAGTTTTTTTGCCACGCTAGCAGGTCTAGCTATGTCTGCTCTTGCAAACTACACATTCTTGCATTTTCACAATTCTGATAATGTGAAGTTAGATTTCCCTCAGAAAGACGAAAGCTCTTCCAGACACAGTGTGTTCAGAATAGAAACTGAAATATTTTATTAACTGTATAGGTCGAATTGCTCTTGTGTGAGTACTAGAGAAGAGCAGCAAAAGAGACATTTAATTGGAAGTATAGCTTCCAGATTATTACTTTAATATCTTGCTAAGGGGCTGTAGATGAAAACCTGGATGCTTATTGTAGCATATTTTGAAGAATTGTACAGGGATTGTTTCATGGGCTTTTTTGTTATAATAAACATTAAATTACCTAAATAGCCTAAAGTCTACAAGAGAATGGGTATTTGAGATTCTTGGTGTTGCAGGAAAGCTCAGAGAACATTGTGTCAAGATTTCTCAAGGACTCCCTCTCTCACCTGGAAGAGCAGTCATACAATTGGGCCTCGCTCTCCCTCTCTCTCCATCTCTGTACACACCTCGAACGCACTTTCGTGTGGGCAATGAGCCAGAGCTGTGAGTCACTCAAAATATTCCTTTGGCTTCCCAGGATCCTGTGCTGCTTCATCTTGTCTGCCTCCAAGGTATCTTGGGAAGGCGTTGGCGTCAGCACGGCTAATTGACTGGAGGATTTGTCATTGGCGAGCACTAACGGCAACCCTCCATGTAACACAGACACAAATGAACCCCGTTGTGGACCCTCTTGTCCAAAGTCAGGGATAATGATGACAGAGAGGAGGTGTAGTGTCACACACACAGCTTTATTTGCACACAGGTAAGCTTATATCACAGGCACTCAAACGCCCGCTGGCACGGCTCCGTCCACTGGACCGGATCTGAAGCACCCCCCGGAATGAACCGACGATAGTAGCAGGCCAGCCCCATAAACCTCCTGACCTCTTTTTTCATCTTAGGCGCCGAGCAATGGGGGCAGTCTTTTCCAGCTGAGGCCGCACCTGCCCGCCACCCAAGTGGTACCCCAGATACCGTACCTCCCTCCGCCCAACCGCACACTTCTTCGGGTTGGCTGTGAGGCATTGGGTACGCGTCGAATTTGGACACCAAGCACTGCTGGACTCTTCTATTACTCCCATTTCCAGCATGGCCTGAAGCTCCGCCTGAACAATTTTCCTCTTGTGTTCAGGCAGCCGATAGGGTCGTGACAGTACCGTCACGCCCGGGGGCGTCTCTATGTGGTGGTGTGCGAGAGTGGTGAGCCCGGGCAGGGGGGAGAACACATCGGCAAAAAGCCTTTGGAACGTGGCAACGTCCGCTCTCTGACCCGTTGAAAGCTGGCTGTCACAAAAGGCCGGGGCTGATTTTACCGTTTTTAATACCTCCGGTCCCAGCTCATCTTTCTACCATTACCGTAGTAGCCAGAGAGACAGAGGCCACCTCTCTCCAGTCTTTTAAGAGATTGAGGTGGTAAATTTGTGTGCGAACAACAGAGGGTTCTAACCACTTATCCCAATTGTGACTATCTTCGTGAACGAACTTACGAACCATGTTTTTCAGCGTTTTGTTGTCTGTCTGCGGGTGGTACACACTAGTCCTAATGGAGCGGACGCCGAGTAGCCCGTAAAGCTCGCGTAAAGTGCGTGACATAAAGGACGTGCCCTGGTCAGTCAAGATCTCTTTCGGGATCCCAACTCGGGAGATAACATGGAACATTGCCTGCGCCCCACTCTTTGCCGAGATGTTATGCAGCGGCACTGCTTCCGGATATCGCGTTGCATAATCCACTAGGACCAACACAAAGCGATATCCCCGGGCGCTCCGGTCTAATGGCCCGATGAGGTCCATACCAATTCTGTCTAATGGCAATGGGCGCAACGGCGCTCTTGGAGTTGCCGGCGGGTCAACCGGCTGACATTCACGGCAGGACGCACACCACCGCTTCACGTCCGAGCGAATGCCAGGCCAATAAAATCGGACTATGATCCGGTTGAGTGTCTTGTCGTACCCTAGATGACCGGACATGGGGTTATGATGAGCCGTTTCCCGGCGGCTTTTCGAAACCAACAACTGGGTATTTAACTCTCCTGTCTTTGTGTCACGGCTCACACGGTACAGTCTGTCCCTAATCACCGCAAAGTGGGGGTGTGTCAGTGAGGCGTTCGGGTGTAGTGGGGAACCATCCACACACACTACTTGCTCGAACGCGTGACGGAGGGTCTCATCTCGAGACTGCTCGAGGGGAAAGTCCTCCACCGGACGTAACGGTGGAAGCTCATCACCAGCCTCCTCCGGCCCCGCTCTCCCCTCACCGGCATTCGCCACCTCCGTCTCCCCATTGAACACCGCACATAACTCACATTTCCCTACCGCACGTGAACGCACCCCCCCATTCAAACCCCGGCCGATTTGTTCCCAGTATCAGGGGGTGCGTGAGGCGAGTACTAACTCCAGCCTTAACTCTATGCTTTTTCCCCCTAAATGAAATTACCAGGGTCACCACCCGGTACTCCTGAATATCCCCATGCACACACCTCACCTTCACTCCAGCAACGCCCCGGGCCGAACCAAGCGCTGGTGGATCATGGTCTGCGTACATCCCGAGTCCCACAGAGCTTGGTGAATACCCCCCTGTATGCATAGCGGTACACGGTACATCCCTTCCGGACCGGGGGAGGAGTCTGGTGGTGCCACAATCCGGACCAATCCGGACCACCTCCATGACTGGACAGTCCCGCCGGGTGACCAGACGCGTAGGCTGGGTCCTGTGGAGGAGAAAATAAAGAAATCTGGGGGTTAGGAAGCGGCTGGGGTCCAGCTGTCCCAGGGTTGTAGGCAGGACCCACGGAGGATGGCGTAGTGCCGGGGCCAGCGGCCCCCATGGCAGACCGGAACCTCATCGGGGCTGGAACGGGCTGGAGCTGTGGAGGAGAGATGGCCCGGGCTTCGGCCCCCAGGCTCCGCTTCAAGGCTGGCCGGACGGTGACACTGGACCCAGTTCGCCGAAGAGAGTGGGAGTCCTGCGATGAATTGCTCAAGGGCCACCTGCCCGACGATGTCCTCAACATAGTTGACTCCTGGCTGGAGCCAGCGCCTAGCCGAGTCGAGGAGCTGCTGGGCGAAGGCGAAGGGTCGGCCAGCGTCTTCAAAGGCGGTGATGGCCCTCGGTTAGGCTGCCCGGCTGGTCCAGGATCGCCCTCCGGAGTTGGTCGTAGCCTATCTGGAGGCCGCGGGTAGGCTATGGGCGGCCTGCTGGGCTTCCCCGGTCCGCCTTCTGGTACGCCACCAGGTCTACAAGCGTCTGGTTCTGCTGTTGCTGAAGGCCAGCGGTGCCCTCGTGCATGGCCGCCAGACGCTGGAGGACCAGCCCTAGCGGGCTCTGCGCAGCTACCTCCTCCGTCATGTCCCTGTTCAGGCGCCAGTTGTGGACCCTCTTGTCCACAGTCAGGGATAATGATGACAGAGAGGAGGTGTAGTGTCACACACACAGCTTTATTCGCACACAGGTATGGTGATATCACAGGCACAGCTGACAGGTCGCTCTCTTGTCGGTCGCTCTGCTGTCCGCTGCTCTCCAGGCTGCGCTGCGTCGTGGCTGCAGAAGCGTCTCCGTCCAATCTGGAACCCAGCCTACTGCAAGAGACCAGAACCAGGCCCTCACCATACATTTATTATGTCACTGATTACCTGATTCCGTTCAGCTGTCTGGCCTCCAGCTGGGACACTCCTGTCTCTCCCCAGCAGCCGGCGCCCTAAGTGGAGGTGAAGTGAGACTATGAACAAAGGGGGGTGATGCACAATTAGACTTTAATGCCAGACACCAGAGTTTTGCTTCCTGTAACAGACCTTTAACTAACATTTGTGTTTTTATGAAATGTAACCACAATCTTTGCCCAAACTCAACCAAGTGTTCAACCACACATTCAATCTATCCATATTACATTTACCAAAATGTAACCGTGCTCTTTTCTCTAATCTTGTCTGTTCTACAGCTACCATGTACATATAGAAAGCAAGAAAAAACCATGGCCCTGTACGTAAAGAAACGCTGAACGTAATCTAGAGTTTTTGCAAAATAATGCAATGAAGAGTGTCCACCATTGTTTTGCGATAGGGTTGATTTTAAAGCTTTCACTTTGTCACAAAAATATTTTTTATGGAGAAGCACAATATACCTTTTTATTGATATATTATTTATTTATTTCAAGTTAACTAATTTTCCTTCTTGAAAACTCTACAGCAGTGGTCTTAAGAACAGGCGAGTTTTTAAGAAAAATGAAATGTTACAAAAATGAAATACAAACTGTGTTTCCATCAACTGGTTTAAACTTGACTACCCAAAGAGTAGTTTTGTCATAAATTGGTGGTATAGGCCAGGGGTTCCCAAACTTTCTGTGGCCAAGGCACACCAAAGACCAAGCCAAAATCTCAAGGCACACCTGTGTTCATATCCGGGCAAAATCCCTCCATAACACATAGTGTCACCGTTATCACTCTGTGAACATTTATTTAGCCTAGTCCTTGTAAGATAGATATTCTCTTTCACACTAGCAGAGAGCCTTTGATGTGTCACACTCTAATATTTCCCACCATGCGCAAATGACTAAAACGGGTTCGCTTTGACAGATTTTTTTAATTTTTTAATTATTATTGTTTTATTTATATTTAGGCCAAAGCACATAAGACCTATTGTTTCTATATTGTGAAATAAGTGTGTAGGACAAAGTATCGATACAGTACAGTGTTTCCCTGCGCTGCGCCCCCCCCACCCCTCCCCCCCTGAAATTCAAGACGTTTTTTTGTGTTTGTTTTTATATATTCACAACTCACTTTTCACATTGAACAGGTGCTCTTTTATTAAATAAACTAAACGCTTATGTCATTTATCTCATTTATGTGCACATTTCAGTTGCTTTGCATATTTACATTCTCTCCTCTGCTCTGCTTCGTGAAGGGCGGAGCTCCGCTTCCAAACCCATACACACATGCGCGCGCGAGCGTAAACACTTACAGCCAGAGACCGACCAGAGAAAAATTAAGGAGAGAACTTAAAAAATCTGCGCCACGCACGGACCTGATCCAGCCCAGGCAGCACCCCGCAGAGCAGTAAACCTAGGGTACTACTGAAGTAAATAAAAATCATTCATAACCTTCTGTACAGTTAAATGCAATAGGCCTAATTGTTTCAAAATCCCATGGCACACCGGGATTTGTCTCACGGCACACCAGTGTGTCGCGGCACACCATTTGGGAACCACTGGTATAGGCTACACTTTACGCATGGCTGTAATCAGCAAGGTTGTACTGGGGAAAAATACGGTGGCAAAGGAGAGAGGTCTTCAGGAATGTTTCATCTGGGCAAGTTTTAATTGTTCTTTCATGTCAACTAGTATTTGACATGTGTTACGTTGTCTGGAGACAGAGACAACGCCGACAGCGAAAATTGCAGGTCAGTCATGTGAATTAAATGTTCCCTAAGTAAGAACATACTCAGCAAAGGTATTTCCATATTCCATTTAGCGCATCAACTCTTTTTCGGCCAAATCCACCTCAAGCAAGCATCAAAACAATTTTGTGCATTTAAGTTTTATCGAATTTGACGGTTTCAGACAGTGTGAATAGGCCTTTATTGTTTCCTTTAGTATTCATATTAGGTTATGCATGTCAAATGTGATATACGTATAATGACATGTATGTGCGCAAAAGAATATCTGCCAAATAATGACAGGAGCTTGAGAACTGAGGTTGTGTTTGAATGCTTTGTCACAGTGGGGTTCATGTGAGGAGATGGAGAAGCTCCTCTGTGGCTGCCACACACACACCTGGATCCCATCCTCCAGGAAACTGAAGGACTTTTTAAACATTTATCACAAAGTGACACTCACTTTCTCTGTTAAATATCATCTGACATTACCCTGCAACACTGATCCTCAAGCAACCTCTACTACACTAGCATCTACTCGACAGTGAAGCTCCCTGCCTGACACAAACACTGCCAACCAGGATTAAATGTTTGATTCGCTGCCACGCTAAAAAGTCAAGCTCTCACATAACTGGGAGGCACTTTGAATAAAAGCAACCACCAAATGGTAGTGTGTTATATTATATCCACATCAAAGAGAGGAACAGCAGCCGGTGTGTTGCATATTTACTCTTTGGATATTCCACGTCTCCTTAATTGACTTGGTTTTCACAGCTTGCCTCACAGCTCCAGCTGCAACTGACAGAGACTGCCACCACCTCCATATATGGCATCCGCATGCACGCGTTATCGCACGAGTTATCATGCATGAGATGAGTGCATAAGTGTGCTGCTTATAGTTTCCATGCATGTATGTGTTTCACATTTGTAATGCCAGTGGTGGCTGATTGCACCTCAGAGGCAGTTCAGAGAAGCAGAAGGCTGGGACCAGCACAGAGAGAGAGGCAGGGAGAAAGGCGGAGAGAAGGAGAAAAAAATAGGAATTTTGACTCCAGGCAACAGATGCCCAATTAACATATCCCCATAATGAGGAGGATGTGGAAGGATGAGGATAAAGATGTAAGGCAAGATCTGTTGTCCATCTCCTCTGAATATTCATTTGACATTTTTATGATTTAAATTTCTCGCCACACACGACGATGCTGCTATGTTCACTGATTACAGGACCTTGCTGGTTATGTTCATTAAAGCTGAAGGGGATCTTATTAGTGGTAAAGGGGCCACCAGTTGCTATATAAGGGATTGTATTGTGCAGTGATGAAACACAAAAAAAGCAAATCACCACAAAACAGAAAAAGCTTTGTCGCGGGAATATACCGTACCATCACTACACAGTTACATGTTTGCATTTTGTAAATATTTAGCTCATTACATTTTTAATTCCCCCTACTGCAATATATGTAATATGTGCAAATGTGTGCAAATGTATGTGCCAGAGTTTTAAGCATTTGTAATACTATTGTTAAATGAAATTATTCTCCAGAACAGGGACTGTGATCTTTAGCACATACAGTGGAGAATAATGGAGAACGAAAGGAGTCGACTACAAGCTCCAAATAGCTGTCAGCTTAGCAGCGGAGAACGGAGCAGTGCTGCACTCACTCCTCCGTCTTTGTCAGGAACTTCTGCTCCAGTAACTCCATCCAGCACAGCAATCAAGCTTTTCTTTGTGCCCTCGTGACGCAGTGGCCGTCTACTTCAACTTCCAGATCAATTATTTAGATGGCTCTCTTATAAATATCAGTCTGTTAAAGGGAGGAGATACCACACATCTCCATATTCTGTGTGTGCTAAACTTAAACCCACTATTTCATGTCAGGGGTTAAATTAAATGTATTTAATCTATTGCATGACATATGGCTTTTTGACAGCCAACATTTAAAATTCATTACATTTAAGTTGTGAACGCTAAAGGAGTAGAGTCATTCTTCCAATAGTTAATGTTGTGTTCTCACTGTTATATTTAAAATAGGCTAATCAGACCAATGCAATAACATCCCTAATCATCGAAGCCTTTTGCATTGTATCTTGAAGCAGAAGGTACGCGCATGGTTAACGCTGTTACACGCTACTCAGTGGCGTAGCGTGGTGAAGTTATATCGCACGTCATTGTGACAGGCCGATTAAGCACATCAGTGCTCTGAACTAAATGCTAACATCAACATGCTAAAATGCTTGCAATGGTAATGCTAACATGCTGAAGTTCTGCAGATATATTTTCTAATAGTTGCTAATTAGCTCTGATACTGATGGGAATGTTCTAAGTTTTATTTGGTCGTAAACCAAAATATTACACACAAAATATTATGCCTGATGGTGACACTAGAGGAAAAGCTAGGGGATTATAATCATATAAATCAAGCAGCACAGAGCTGCACAGGCCTATGTGTGACAAGTTAAAGGAGAAATCTGAATAACTGATCAAAGAAACATAAAAAACGCAGATGTGTCCATAAAGGGTCACTAAGTGATTCTCAACTCAATTGAATAACTGTGGGAATATCTTTTGGATGAATGGTGTTCATCGTTTTAAGTTCCAGAGACTTGAAGTATCTGTGACAAGAAGCATTATGGTGGCTCAACACAATAGTATCATACTTTCTGTAGGTTTGTCTTTTCCTTACCTTTCTCACGGCACATATTTCGACTTGTCAAAGTAGGAAAAGCACAGCTGTAACTAATAACACTAACGATGGCTCTGTGCTATTCAAGTGTCCCAGTGAGCCAGCATTCACAATACCACGACTCTGAAATCAAAGCAGCTAAGAGGATTAGAGCTTTAATTAATTAGAATATTTACACCTGTGCTTTTCCTACTGTGACAAGTCAACATTTCTTCTATGAAGTTACATCAAAACAGGGTATCTATGTTCCCCAGCTCAATATCCTCTTAATATGACACATTGAGTGGAAATTTAAAGGGTTTTATGTTTATCCAAATGTTAAATGTATGTTTCCTTTGGTCAATATGTTGGAATCAGCCATCTAGAGTTTATAGCTTGATATCTCCACAGTGGCTGAACAGATTTTTGCCATTCAAACTGCATTTGAAACATCCATCTCCATTTATTACTTTGCGATTCCAACAGTGAAACTACTAATCTCTCACATTATTCGTTTATATCAAGAACATACGACCCTTGGAACATAAAGATGACCCCCGAAGGGACTACCTTTATGTTCCGACGATAAAAAGAGGATGTTTTTTGTACCTATAGTAGCATGCAGTCTGACCGGTTCATCTTGGGATATTGGAGTTGAGAAATCTCTACAGAATTAAATCTTGTAGTAAGCAGTAACTCTCTTTGGCCATGTTGCCCTACATATACATAATCAAAGATGTTGAAATAAGTGTGAAGTCCCTATTCATATCATGTCATGTTTACATAATTAGGTATAATGCAACATCACTGCAAGTCTATTTTCAATTTTTTGGACAGTTTTTTATGTGGCTAGCTGTAGTTCAGATATTCCCAGCAACACAAGCATGCAACAGGCGGCAGACAGAAGTGACACTACCTCTACTGGTGAGAAAAGGAAGGACAGGATCTATCTAAAGAGCCTCCTGCAGACAGAAGCCTGGAGTGTCTGATGTCGACCATCAGCTGAAGACAAGTGCCTGTCAGGTCAGCTGGTGCTGAAACGGAGCGCTGACTTTGAATAACTTGCTCTGTCACACAGAGACAGACTTGAGGAATCATTAGTGGCACTCTAACAGTGTTAGGGGGATTTTCTACTCAAATATTCACAGGCTGTTTGATATTACGGTTTGATGATGAGGCATGGATCTATTCAGTGAGTTTGTGGAGCCTCAAAAAATGGCGCTGCAAAAACTCTGAGCCATCTGACAGCAGCTCTGCTTTATGCCAGAATGCTGTCAACAGACTCATAAGTGGTGCATAATGCTAATTAACACGCCAATTAGACATCTGCTGTGTTTCCAAGGCTATCTTGAGAATAATGTGTTTACAATTAAGAAGAGAGCTCAAATGAGCAAAGAGGCCACACATCATCCCCTTGATGGCCAACGTCCAACAGGATGCCGGACTCGGGTGCGACAGGTCTGCCCAGTCGCCTGTGATTGTTTTGTAAGTGATGGCCCGGGCAGCTTGTCATATCTGATTATGTGGAGGGAGATGCAGGGGCAAAATGAGCAGGATGGTGTAGCAAGCACCAGGAGCGACACATTACCACTGGGTGTCACCACTGATCACATCATATCATCACTCCGCTCAACCCCTGACAACTCAATCAATGGCCTAATTGACTGGGACTCAGGGAATAGTCCCGCTGCAGCACTGATTTATACTGGGATTAAGAAAATGGTTCATAGCTCAGAAGCATGGCTGGAGTTCAAGGGAAACTCTTGTTTAACCACAAGATGGCGGAGTTGGACTATAAAACGTAAAAAGGCTGCTCTTTTTTTTCCTGCTGGTTGTTTTTTCTGCCTTTGTTTTAACTTGCATCATAAAGGTTTTACTATTTTCCATTCATCTGTGTAGGGTGTTGATGATATTTTAAAGCCTGTAGGCTTAAATCAATAGTTCTATATGTCGACATCATGCCTGAAGAAAAGCAGAGATTTGTGTTTGTCTCTTATTGTGGACAAGCATTTCTTCACTATAAGTTAAGTTATTTCCCTTCAGTTCTGAATTGCATTTTGACTTAAGTGTTCTCTATATGAACTGTATGTTATTAGAGCAAAGAGTCCACATGAAAACCTTGTATCTCCAGTTCATCCTTGACCTTGAAAACATAAATTAATGAATTTTTAATTCCTAAATTTACAGCCAACATGGACAAGAAGTCCGCAAAGTGCTCAAATAAGTCACATACCAAGGTTTATATGATGGCAGCATTGGACTATAAAAAGGAAAAAGGCTGCTCTTTCTGTTCCTACTGGATATTTTTCTGCCTTTGTTTAATCTCACATCATATTTTATGCATTTACTTTATCAATCTGTGTAGGGTGCTCAGTTGTGGGAATATTTTAAAGCCTGTGGACTTATCAATAGTCCTATATGACATCATGCCTGAAGCATGAGAAAAGCATTTGTTATATTGTTTTGTTAATATTCAGATTATATTACTGCTGTTCTGCCAAAACAACACGAGCGATAAGAACCCTATAGTTCTTATGGAGTCTAAATGCTAGAGTACTCAATGTGAAATGTGTGGTTTGAAATGTACTTTATTTTATTAGAGCAAATAGTCCACATGAAAACCTTGCATCTCCAGTTCACCATTGACCTTGGAACCATAAATGAAGGAACTTTCAATTTAAAATTCTAAGCCAACTTGAAAGAAAAGTCCTCTGAGTGCTCAAAAATTCTAATTTGAGACGGGCAACAATCTGCTCAGGATGATTGTGCCATATGATTTACAGAACAGCCAATTTCCATCAATAATTTTGCCAATTTTCCGACTTTAAAATTAACTGAAATTGTAAATGTTTTTGTATTGACTAACACAATTTTCCCCTAATAAAAACCAGATTTTGTCAAAGGTGGACTGACCCAATGTGAGTCCTACAGTGAATTATTTTGTAAAAATATATTTTTCCAAACCTCTTAATCAATAAAACGGTTTACTTAGAAAATGTGTGCTTAAAATCAAACTGTTTATAGTGGCATGTTCATTGCTAGTATATTGCAAGGAGAATCTGGCTCTGGTTGCAGAGTGAATGTGTTTCCAGCTCTCCTGCTGTGCGTTCAAGAAGGAGCCTGGATTTCCACTGGTTGGCGGTGAAACAGATACACGGTATTTGACAGATTGAGCCTTTCCTGAGTCTGTCTGCATCATCCTTGGAAGCTCGATGGTCAGAGTTCTGCCAACAAAGTCACGTTCAAGGAAAACTCCCCATCTGTCAGGTATTCTATCTGGGTAATGCATATGTTCATCTCTTTAATAATGGCCAAAACCAAAACATAGACACAAAGCACATGCAGGCACACACACAACTGAACGTCTACAAATCCACTTTGTACATTTTTTATTTAAAAAAAAATGTGTGTATATCATGATCATAAGTGCTTATTGCAGTTGTGTTGCAGGGTAACCTATTATAAATAAATAAATAAATATATACCTAACTTGTGTTTGTTAATTATTATAACACTCAATATATAGAAAGTACATTTGTCAATATATAAATCAAATAGATAGACTACATACCCCAGGTCGAGTTCAGGATCAGGGAATTCATTTGTTGGTTTTCCTTGCATGAAATGCTCACTGCAAATCCGCGAAGATTTCTTGGGCTCCCAAGTCTTCCCATTGTAATCCTGTCTCTTTACAGCTTTGGTCCATGCTAGCCTTCTATCATCGTTCTTTAGTGCTGTTGGAAATGGAAATAGTTCGAACGATAGCTTGCAGTCGCAATTTTTCATCAAACGAGTGCAATCGTGAAGCTCACAATGAGATTCTGCCCATTTATTTAGCTTTCTCCCACTGTTTGAACATCCTTTCACCACACAATGTCGGTGTCCAAATCCCATAACTAGAAGAGCGATGATTACACACTAAAAACTAACCAAATACAATGTAAACACGCAGAGAAGAAATCCAATATGGCGTCGCTTGTAGAGTTGGTGCTCACTTTTCTAGGCTTGCCACACCAGCATGCATTGCGATTCCACCGGAAGCCCAAAACTCCGATTCCATGTATACATCAGATGTATCCTGCAAATCTGGCAAAAGAAGACCGCATTTGTCGGCTGCATTTGAAGGAGTCGCCAAAATGGGACACCCCTGTCGCGGCCGCTATGACGTAATCGGTCTACAAATACAGCCTGCGCAGGCTGCAGCCAATGCCGTCTCTCCCCAGCAGCCTGCGTCCTAACCACACCTGTCTTCCTGCTTTCAACATTGTTTACAACTGAAGATGCAAGCGCCGCAGGGTTTCTTTTAAAAATCCTTGCCACTATATGATCATGATATATCATGATAGCTTATAATGAGTGTAAGTGTAAGTATAGAATACAATAACTTCTTAGAAACCAGTAAATCACTGTTTAGAGGTAAATGTGTGCGGTACTCATCCCAGGTTTTCCAAACATGTGTGATTTATCTTTTTGGAAAGATTATAAGATTAATAATCAGTACAATTTCAGCTGTCACAAGTTCCACACTGAAACTTATAAGAGGAGACACTACAGGTGAATAGGGTCAAAATATTAACTAATAGATATCACCATGACACTTCTCCAGATGATCAATCTCTTAATAAACCTATGCTAATTTGTATACAGAAAATCTAAACAGTGTATAAAGCCAGAATAAAAATTCTTGTTTCATGTTGTTGATTTTTACAGAGGGAATGTTGGATATCTTTTTGTATCACTCCATAAATCCAAAAAACAACCATGAAAAATATGTTTTGAGTAGTACAATGTTAATAAATCAGGCTATGAATGATATATGAACAAACCCCCTAGTAAAAAAGCTTCAGAATATAAATAGAAAGGAAACTGGAAAGTTTGGTGTATGCAAGTGATACCGAAGTGGAGATTTCTGGCTCAGACTATGAGAAACAAAATCATCTAATTTTGAAAAAATGGATATGTATTGTAAAATTCCAGACACTACAAGCGAATAGGGTGCAAACAGTTAACTAATAGATATCACAATGAAACTTTCCCAGTTGATTTATGATCTGATTTTTGTATCACAAGTTTTCTGAATCATTTAAATATGTAAATTAGGCATAATTTAATGCTAACTTATTGATAATTTAGGAGAAATATATAGACGCAAATAGACATAATAAGTTAAATGAACGCCTACATTTGTATTTTGAATGTTTTCTTTCCACTAGTCTGAAAGCAAAATAGCCTAAACTCTCAAAATTGACCAGTGTATTAAAAAACAATGATCACCAAAGCATTAATCAAAGACAAACATTTGCAATATTCATTAACAGCCATTAAACAAGTAGTAACAGTATCAGCAGTCTTAAACCATGCATTTCTTTCTCACCCGCTTCTGTGCAAAACTATCCACCACCTTATTATTAAATTCCAGGGAAAGGGTGCGTGTTCCACCAAATATTATCTGCTTCATCCATACTTATGTTTTACTAAGAAGTCTACTTCTGGTTCTCATACCTTCACCATGGCTCCACTTCATCTTCCTCTCCCCTGACTTCACTAGGCTGTGCAACCGCGGTTATTAGGAGCACAGTTTAAATGGATGGCGCAGCCCACACAGTTTGGTCCAATTAATAATTAAGCAGGGAGAATATAATACAGTTCACATACTTAAAACATGGAGTTCAGTGAGTAGGTCAAGAATGATTACACACTGTCGGCTGACAGCCAGCGAGAAACCATTTGTTTGGCGTAATTAGCCTAAATTGCTAAAAGTAATGCACTCCAATTAAGGGAGAGGAGAATACAACTGCAGATTAGCCGAAACTACACAGGCAGCAGCACAGATTGAGGATGTATTCACATGAGGAAGACATCATCTCCTCAATTCTGTTTACTTTTGAGGCTGAGAAACAACACTGATTCATATGTCTTCTGATCTGATAAAGAAACTACACTCAAAACCTGCGGCAGACAATCATGTTTAATGTCTAAATCAGGGGTGGTCAACCCTCGGCTCTCTTCAGTTCATATCGAATTTTATTTGTGTGTGTGTGAGTGTGTACGTGTGTGTATGTGTGGTGTCAGTATGAGAGCATGACAGCGCGTCTAATTTTGATGTGGCCCAAGAGCCAATAACAAAAAAATTCCTGCGATGCAGTGAACCGATCTCCTTTGAGGGGGGGGAAACCTATCGTTGAATAAACACTATCTGACCATCTGAGTTCGATCCTAAAATGGCAGGGAAAAAATGCACAGCTAAGCGAAAATATGAAGTGCTGTGTCATCTGGACAGACTGAACCTGGATCTGCAGGGAAAGTAAGAAATGCTGCCTGACCTAGTGCAAATTGTATTTGCGTTTGTTAACAAACTGAAACTGTTTAAGACACTTCTTCAAAAGGGAGAATTAGCGCAATTTCCCTCTCTGCTAAAAGCAAGCGGACAAGCGGTGGCCCAGTTGGAGATGATTGAACTTTCTGAGGAAGACTGAAACCTGTTCTGAGGGAAGGGACCCTTGAGTTCTGGAAAACTGTGTCAATGGAAAAATATCAAGTCAAACGGGCTGCGCTCAAGCTACTATCAATGTTTGGGTCAACATACGTCTGTGAGTCGGTGTTTTCTACCCTGAAACACGTGAAATCAAAGTATTGATCTATTCTGACCACAACATAATACAAGCCAGATTTGAGGAGGATTGTTCAAGGCAAGGAATGTCAGAAGTCCCACTAATTTAAGGAAGCAACATGCATAGGAAGATAAAACACTTACTGACTGACAGTTTGTGTGTGAGAGTGCACACAATGTTCATTGTTGATAATAACTGGCCTCTGAATACTGGTAGGAGAGGTTTAATTCAATTTCTGTCAATATTATGATGTGTGTGACATTTACAATAAATCTGTCTGAGCAGAGCTGTGTGTGTCTGTCTGTGTGAGGGTGTGTGTGTCTTTGGGAGGGAGGGTCTTTGAGTGTGTGTGTGTGTGTGTGTGTGTGTGTGTGTGTGTGTGTGTGTGTGTGTGTGTGTGTGTAAAGTTTTCGATTTTCATTTTGTCTGTGTGTGAGAGAGAGAGGAAGAGAGTGTGGGAGCACAGAAAAAGGCTGAGAACAAAAGAGAGAAGGAGAGGGGGGGTGCGCATCTGTGACTGTGTGTATGATGTGGCTCTTTGCAGTAACATAGTAACATGCTTGGCTCTTAACCTCTGACTGGTTGGCCACCCCTAGTCTAAATGGTGTCAGAAAACAGTGAGGAGGCCCTGAGGACAAGCTGTGACAGATATCAGAGGCTGAGTTTCTGACCTCAAGGTATAACTGCTTTACGAGCCTCTCACGGCTCCTAGGTTCATCAATAATTTACTGTACTGTCGGTCATGTTAACACTATCCTTAACCGCACTCATTATTTACCTCACACCAACATTTAACGTGTAGTCACAGATTCAGATAGAAAAAAAAACAGATAGCCTATAGTGATGTGAAGTTATAAAACAATCCTCATTATCTCGTATTAACCGTTGAGCTGCAGATAATAATGAAGAGGGCATTAGCGCTCTCTCAATGCAGCACATTTACAATGAGTTAAAAAAATTAAATGTATTTATGTAGCCCAATATCACAAATTACACATTTGTCTTTTTGCTTCAGGCTAAATACCTTTCTCTTTGATAAAGCTTATAGTTAAGGCTGGCACAGGCTTGCCTTGGACCAACCCCTAGTAATGCTTAGACTGCCGGGGGACTTACACCTCTCTCCTCCCCTCCCATATCTTTCTCTTCTCCTCTCCCTCTCTATCTGTATGCATTCATGCTCCTTAAATGCATGCAGCATCCGGGGCATCATCACCAAAGTTTCTGTGTCTCTCATCTGGCAGGTTGCCACTATTAAAGGTTACGTCTGGATCAAAAATCGTGGCTGTGCCTGTTGCCCTGGTCCTGCCTGACGTTTTTTTTTTTTTTTTTTTTTAATGGCAACATGCATTGGATTTACTGAAATGAATGCTTGTTTTTATGTATTACTCTCTTGGAACAAAATAGAAAGAAAATATGCAGCATCTGTAGGCTAAGCAGAAGAAAAAAACAGTCCTCCGACAGAGCGGCTGGAAAAATGGAAGTTCTTCAACAGAGATTTACTTTTCCACTTTATGAGCACAGAGGCTGCTGCTCAATAAATACTTTATCATTGTGCTTTTATTTGGAGATCCCAGCAGCAGACCAAACCAATTAGCTTTAATTCACAACATTAACACGTATTTAATACTGCAACCATTTTACTATTATTTTATGTAAATGTAGGTATTTATGCTACTTTGACACTTTAACACATTTTGTGTACCCAGGTGGAGGACTTTTGATCTGAGGTGTTGGCTGAGCATATTGTGCGTTGGAAGCCTGTTGTTGTCCAGCTACCTTTTTGGGTGATCCCACGTGTTGAAGCCCCATACTAGAAGTAGTGAGTAGACTCACACGGCCAAAATGCATAATTTGATGATAGCATGGTGAGTCCTGTCATTCCCTGTTTTCCCTTTGTAGGTTTACCTGCTGCTGTTTTGTTACTGCTGGTTTTCCTGATTTTGAGCTTTGTCAAGTGTTCCATATTGTTGTAGAACCAACTGGTATGATTTGTATCCTGGTTTGGAGTTTTTATTTCTGTAATTTAGTGGAGCTGAGTGCCAGTCCACTGGGGGGGCTAGTCGCCCTGGGTGAGGTCCCTTCGGTGTTTGCTGTGGTTTAAGTCACCAGGTGCTTCACTAGTAAAATAGAGAATACTTTTTCCAACCACTCATCCCTTCATATGGTGTTTTTCAGTATTAACTACTACTTTGTATCTTTCTGCAACATTTGCTTGTTACCTTATTCAATTGCAGTAAATATATGTTTTTGTTTTTTTCAAACAATGTTCACGCAGTAAGCAAATGTGTGCTATGTCTAATTGTCAACTGAGTATGACACTCTAAGCATTACATGGTTAACGCCTGTCCTGCTCACTCACTCTTTATCAGATTGTAATATGATTAATGCAAAACTCTCCAGCACTTCCTTCCGGACTATTTTCCTTCAAGTTCAACAAGACAGGCCAGTGTTCAGCGTCTGTGGACCAGAACACAACTCTTGACTTGACTGGAGAACGGTACGGAGAAATACTGCCACTGCAAAGTTTTTACAGGATATGCACTATATGCAGGCATTGTTGCTTTAAATACATCAAAATCCTCAGCAAAGTTACCTGTTACAACCACAATTAAATAAAAGGTTTTCTGTGTTCTACATGTAACAACCAATTATAAGAATGCAACACTTAAATTGAATTATGAGCCATCGTTCTTATTTTGCATGCAATGATGACCTCATTTAACACAAGTACAAACTAAATGTGTTTCATTTCAATTACATTTTACATGTCTTCCAACATCAGAAATTATAAAAAAATGAATCTCCAAATGTAGAAACACCTGGATGCACAGGAGACGACAGACAGACACACAAGAGATCGGAGGCACAGAGTGTGGAGGCAGAGACAACCCGGGGCGCAACTGCTCCTGTGTCAAAAGTTCCACCTTGGTGCCGCTTACATTTAACATCTCTTCACAAAACATATGAAAATGTAAAATGACTTGATTGTCACTTACATTAATAGGGATAATATCAGGCCTGGGAAATCCATGAAATTGACTGTTCAGCTCACTAAATTAAATGAACACAAAATGGTTGCACAGTTTTGGTTGTGGGCCACACATTGTAAAAGTTGAGTTAAAGTAACAAGTAGCCCATTAAGAAAGAAAGGTCTACTAATACTTAAATTCTAATAAATTCAAAGGTTTTGTTGTGAATTATATGCCCAAACGCTACAGCGTAGTTGTAGGCAATGAAAATCTTAAGTCCCAGGCTCCTTCAACAATGCAACAAACAGTATATTTAAAACAAAAAAAATAAAGAAATAAAGAAAATTGTGCAAGAGACATAATGGAGTAAAATGCAGGAATACTAATATAAAAATAAAATATATACATATAAAATAGAATTAGATAAAACAGGATGTAACATTAAAATACTGTATAGTAGAATAAATACGGTATATTGTAATACTATATACAATTGTGGATGTGTGAATTAGGGTGAAGAAGGAGTCCTTCCGGGTTATGTTATCCGGGAGGACTCTGGAAACAGTTGCAGGGTACCGACGGACTCGAAGGGTGACAGCCTCTGCCGTGTCAGAGGCAAAGCAGTGGGTGTGGGAGAAGTTCGGAGAAGCTATGGAGAAGGATTTTTGGTCGGCACCAAGGTGCTTCTGGAAAACCGTCCGGAACCTCAGGAGGGGGAAGCGGGAAACCATCGAAGCTGTGTACAGCAAGGGTGGGACCCTGCTGACTTCGACTGAGAAGGTTATCGGGCGGTGGAAGGAGCACTTTGAGGAACTCATGAATCCGACTAACACGCCCTCTATGGTAGAGGCAGAGCTGGAAGCTGATTGGGGACCATCGTCAATTTCCCTGTTGGAAGTCACTGAAGTAGTCAAACAACTCCACAGTGGAAAAGCCGCAGGTCCTGAAAGATGATTTTATTCTGAGTTTGATCCCAGATACAGATATTGTCAACATATTTTCTAGATAAAGATAAAATACATATCTGACCGTTTTGAGACAACAAAAAAATCATACACGGTCATTCCTGTAATGCAGCAACATTTCAGCATCATAACTTTTCCATTTGTTTTTCTTCATGTGTTTTGTATTATATAAGAATAGGGCAGGGGTTGGGGAGAGCCATAAAAGCCAAATATTTTTTTATGTTGCTCTTTTATTAAATAACTAAACGCTTACGTTATTTAGTTTACGTGAGTACGTTACATCTCATTTATGTGCACGTTTCAGTGTTTACTGCACGGGTGTCAAACTCAAGGCAATTATATCCGGCCCGCGAGAAAATATCATATGTCTGTCATAACTGGCCCGCCGGTTTTGGTAATTAAATCAATGCATGGCACAACCACGGGAAAAGACATTTGAGGAAGAATCTAAATGTGTGAATGAAATGAAAAGTTTTTGGAAAGCAAAGGGAAACACACCACAGATCTCTGGGACAAAAGTGGCGATGTGAGCTGGCCTTTGTGTGCGACATAACGAAGCATCTCACTGTTAAACCTGCAGCTTCAGGCCGTGTGATCACGGACATGTGTGATGCAGTGAGAGCTTTCTAAGCCAAGCTGCCTGTGGGAGACTCTGATGCAGCAGGAAACTTTGTTCACTACGTGTTTCCAAACACTGACAACCATCTCCACTGCTGTGTTCCCGATAGCATTCTGCTGAGAAACTGAACGCATTTGCTGACTTTGCTGCTCAGAAATTAAAATTGAACTGCTGACATACAACAGGTTCTTCAGTAAAGTACTGATCCTTTTGATGAGCAAGTATGACACTCTTAGCATTACATGGTTAACACCTCTCCTGCTCACTCACTCTTTAACAGATTATAATGTGATTAATGCAAAACTCTCCATCCAGTAAGTGTGTGTGTGTGTTCGTTCTATTCAGTGGTGTCAACATGAAAGTCTTCATTGGGGCTTCAGGACCTGACAACGTCACCGTGTTGCCAAAAAACAAAGGTAAAGCATGATTTTACTACTGCCACCACTGTATTTTAATATGAATTCAGAACTGAATGTGCTACAGACAATAAGAATTAAACAAAACAAAAAACATTGGAAAGAACATACCACTTTCTTGCGGGTAGTGTTCTCCTGCAGAGAGATGTCTTCAGCCCAATTTGAGAAGAGAGGATGGAGCACTAGACTCCATGTTCATGAACGTGGCACCAACTGTTAGCAGTGTGTCTAGTCTCTTGGCAGTAAAGATAGCTCATAATATGTTCATACAATCACTTAATACCAGCTGTTATTCCCAAAAATAAGGAGGAGTTGCAACTGCTTACTTGATTTTAGCATGAAGCTGGTTTGTTTCTCAGAACTGTGTGGAGGGAGGTAGCTGATTCACATCATTTCTGGCAACTGTGTGATTTTTGTATTGACATCTGATCCTACTGTAATACTTATAGGTATTAAGCAGTTCGATCTTCAAGAAGATAAGGATTTTGGACCCTTTATGGCCGTGGACCATGCAAACAACATCCTGGTGACGTATCGCTACCACGGTCCTCCCATCTTTTATAACAATTTACCAACCAGCAAGCTGCGGTACATTGCCAATGAACTAGATGACTTAACTGGAGGAGCCAACACTGTCGTAGCTTTTGGCATCTGGGCTCACTTCACCCATTTCCCAATGGAGGTCTACATCCGGAGGCTGCTGGGCATCCGCAGGGCGGTGATGCGGCTGCTGGACAGAGCTCCACGCACGCTGGTCATCATCCGGACCGGGAACCCCAGATCTTTGACACTTCATTATTCGCTAATCCATAGTGACTGGTACTCAATGCAGCGTAATAAGGTGCTCAGAGCCCTGTTCACAGGACTGAATGTTCATTGGATCGATGCCTGGGAGATGGCCGTTGCTCACCACCTGCCACACAGCCTCCACCCACAGACTGCCATTGTTATGAATATGATTGACATTCTCCTGTCCCACATTTGCCCCAAAAAGAGTGGCTAGATGTGTAAATCTATACAAATTAGGAATGCTGTGATTCAATGATAACTTACAACTCCCATTGATGTTGTTCACAACATTATTTTAATTGAATCAATGAGTTGAACACAACAATAATACAGTTAATAAATCATTAAAACTTAATAATGAATAATTCATACTATAAAGTCTTAACAAATGTCACAAAAATTTCATTTTGAAAAAGTCACAATATTGCATGCTATATAAACCAATGAAATGTCATGACAATCCAGTTTAACAGGTTTCAGGTGATCCTTCGCAGCTTGTGAAGTTGGAAAATGTCACATGACATACCGCCCCCGCCCCCTAAGCACACGTGTGAACACACCTTAACTATAGTCAGAGACAAAGCGGAGGATAGAGAGGGGAGAACTAAAAACAAAATGTCAGCTCAAAATTGTCTGTGAGCCATATTGCGTTATCGAAAGAGCCATAGGTTCCCGACCCCTTGAATAGGGACATGTTATTAAGTAAGGTAAACAAATTTGCCAATTTCAATCATAATAATTCTTATGGACGACGTGGTTTATATTGGTTTATAGACCTGAAATGATTATCTACCAAAGGGCAGGGATAGGTGTCGGATTACATACAACAGGTTCTTCAGTAAAGTACTGATCCTTTTGATGAGGAAGTATGACACTCTTAGCATTACATGGATTAACACCTCTCCTGCTCACTCACTCTTTAACAGATTGTAATATGATTAATGCAAAACTCTCCAGCACTTCCTTCCGGACTATTTTCCTGCTGCCAACATCTGCACAGGTTTCTATAATATCCTTGTTTTCTAATATTTAAACTCAAAGACATAAAGCTATGTTGTTGTTGTGTGAGTGTAAGAACACAATGATTGGTGGTAGAAGTGGCTGCAACGTAAAGGGCACCAGCTAAAATCTTTGCTAGTGCTTGTGTCTGCCAATTTATGCTCATAAATACACGTTAAAGCTAGACTTTATCTCAACTTAGACGTGTTGAGTCACGATGATTCATTTTGTAGTGTTGATGTAAGTCTTAAGTTAATAGTGTTATTACTAATTTAATTGAATACCTTGTACTTAACAAGACAAACATTTTGTTTTAATTTATATTGTATTTACATGTTTTGAATAAGTCTCAAGTTTAGTCGATCTGCTTTAAACTTGATTGTGAGAAACGTGTTAAGATACCCTCCAAACAGGAATAACCGGAGTTAAACAAGACAGGCCAGTGTTCAGTATCTGTGCACCAGAACACAACTCTGTTTGAAGCTGAGCTCTGACTTTTAATCATAATCTGACTATCATTTAGGTCAGCGCATGTCCAAAAAAGAAGTTCTTCTTTGCCTTAATCCTCTGTCTGGTTGGGGCTGTCATAATCTTTGTGCTACATAACAAGGAGGACCTGGAGGTGATGGAGGTGAGAACATGTTTTTAGGGTGGGTGGCAGTAGCTCAGTCTGTAGAGACTTGTCTTGGGAAGCGGAGGGTTGCCGATTTTAGTCGCCAAATGGACAAAGTACGGGGTGTGGACTGGTACTTGGAAAGCGTTAAAATTCAGGATATTGTTTTCAATTTTTTTGTTGGATTTAGTTAATTTGCTTTTAGTGCATTTGTTTGATGTATCTTTGTCACCATGTCTCTCTAGACTCCCTGGCATATTCAGCAGAAAGTGAGCTCCCCCAACATCGTATCGACAGTTTCCACTGACCCTGACATGCATCACAGCTTCTGTACCTTCCAGCCACTGACCCCTAAGGAGGCTCTAGAGGAACGCGTCCTACTAGACTCCATTGCTTGGCCTGAAATTCCACCTTTGCCAGCTCCTATTTCCATAGAGCACACCAGTGATCCAGCTCACAGCACCTTCACCATTCTCCCAAGGAGGGGAGGAGGAAAGTGGCAAGTAGGGGATCAGCTGGAGGTTATGATCAAAATGTCTGACTTCCAGGGCCGTCCCAAGACATCTCCGGGAGACTTCCTACTCGCGCGGATGCACAACCAGAAGCTTGGTGCAGGTGTGGCTGGGAAAGTGGTGGATCATCTCAATGGGAGCTACTCTGCTGTATTCTCTTTACTCTGGGATGGAGAGGCACATGTTGAGGTAATAATACAAACTATCATCACAAATATAATGTTACTGTAGGTGTTTGATCAGTCTTCTAAACAATTGTTTTTGAAGCCTTAGTTCTCCCTTAGTAACTCCCTTAGTTACTGCTTCTTGTAATGACAACTCAAAATTCTTAGTCACTCTAGAAACAGTGGAACTTTTTAATTCCAGACTAAAGCAGAAGTTAAAGTAAAAGTACCATTAGCTCCAGGAGTTGGGATAACTTTGTGTCGTTGTCAGCTGACAACACCTTTTTAAAAATGAGTCTAAAGCTGATGTAGGAAATTTATTTTAGAGCACTTTTTTGTTCACCGCAACGACAATCAAACAAATCTAACTCTGACAAAACAACAAGAAAAGAAAATCGACAATAATCTAAAACTGTACTTGCTCCTGTACATTTGGGAAATACTACTCACTAAATCTAGATTACTACTGTAGGTAGTAAAGGCCCTGTCAAACATATCCGTATGGCGGAAATGTATATGGAAAACAGCCCACAATCAGTCCAAATACGTCAAACTTTTCAACGGATCAGAAAGGTGAACATTTACAGATACGCATGTCTAACCTGTTGATAGCGCATCACTTACTAATACAAAATGTATCAGACAAATGCCTAACGAATGCATAACTTATACAAAAATATTGCGTATACAAAATATTGGCAACACGCTGGTTTACGTTGATGTAAGGTAAGGCATAAGTAGTATTCGTTAAGAGCTTGCTGTGTTACGCTGGGGTGCGTTGTTGAACGCTGATGTTTTGAGCATGTTCAAAATTACCGGACGTACCCAACATGTGTTTTCTAGTTATGCAGACGTTACATATAAGTTACGTGACGTTAGACATACGTGAATACGGAATACGTACGGGAATACTTACCTAAGTAAATACAGTACGTGAATAAGTACGTGAATACCAACGTAAATAAATTAGAGGTACAGAGATATAGGCTTCGTTGGCTGACGGTGAGCCCTACAGCCAATTTATTGATAACGAGTGGACAACGTATTTGTAACCTATGTTAAGATTATGCCCGACGACGGAATAATTTATTAAACGTGTTTCTACAGTACAGCTAGCGCTAGCTAGCGTTTTGGGAGCTAATTGGGGTTTGAATATAGTATATAGGTTTAGGGTTAAACGCTGAACATGAACTAAACTATAATATAAATACATGACATAACATTAAATAATCTGACGGGACATAACATAGTATCAGTAATTCCTTTTTCACCAGTAAGAATAATGACTGCAGTACATCATTACACATCTACAATTGAAAAAGGATTTTCACTAATGGAGATGTCATTTCCATTCCAAAAAATATTATTTGGAAATTACCATATTCATTTTGGATATGTACGTATGTCATTGAAGCTACAATGATTGATTTTGACAAAAGGAGCTTCCTTTTTTTTTATATCTAAAACTCAATTCTGAAATTCAGACTGAAATGCTATTCTATATATGTGCAATTACATTTTTACTAATTACAATTCCAAGCCAACAAATCAAAAATTTAAATTTGACGAGTCAGAATTTAATGTTACACATCTAGAATTCCATTTATGATATCTGCAATGTAAGAACAATTGTAGATTTCTATAATAAAGATTGCCACTAGTAAGATTAGAGTTGTAGAGCAGTCAAAATTACATGATGGACATGTCGACTTGGAATTATAACACATCAAAATTGAGATATAGTTATCTGTAATTGAGTTTGAATAGAAGTCGATGGTAAAAGGAACTAAATGTAATTAAGTTATACTAGTAAAACATTTATTGTTAAATCAACATTTTGTCTGGTGAAAATACATTCTAGATATCTATAATTAGAATTGTATAAATTGGAATTATATTTTGTTATTAAAAAGCTGTCGACATCCACAATTGCTATTACCGCAGTATTTACTTACCACTGATTCTCTATCCAATCAGGTGACACTGGTTCACCCTGGTGAGGCTATCGCAGTGCTGATAAGGATGAACAAGGAAGAGCCTGACAGGGTTAAGTATAATAGCGTCTTCCGCTCAGGCTCACTATCTGAAAGTACCATCTGTGACGTCTGCCTACGTCCAACGCAGCAGCCGCTGTGCAACTTCACTGACTTTCGTACAGGCGATTCTTGGTTCTGCTACAAGCCACAGAATCTGAGCTGTGATACCAGGATCATCCACAATAGGATTGTCAACCCAGATATCATAAGAATATTCAAGCCCAAGGAGGATATGCTCTTTAAAAGGTGAGGGGACAAGGAGATCAGAAGGCAACCTCCCAGGTGACTCCACAGTTTGCACAAAGAAGTCGGATTGTATAGAAGTCTGAGAGAATGATGATTCTAATGGCTTGTGACTGACAGGGATCGTAAACATTTTTAAAACATTAGGTAATAATTTTTTCAATAAAAAATTATGAAGCTAAAATCAAGAGATTCTTTTATTTACAATATACAGTTTTTCTGCAAAAAGTAAACATCCAGAGAGCCTCTGTCTTACTTTGGTTGTAGTCTTTTCAGAAAAATATATTTTGCCACTTTTGCTCAAAACAGTTATAAACATAACATCACTTGACTTAAGGTTTATATGAGTGTTAGCAATTAGTGGCCTATTTACATCCAGTGGACATTGAGCAACATTAAAATGCATTTGGAGTTGTGTTAATGTGAAATGCCCAAAAGTCATATTTTAGCTCTAGTTTGGTCTTTGAAAACAAATATCTGAGCTACTTGCAAACTTTGTCTGTCTACTGACTAGCATCAGGTAATGCACAATTGGTTAATCAGAGCTACCTTTTATAAAAAACAAAAAACAAAACAGCTGAATCTAATATAATATGTTGATGAGAGCGCTGTGGCTCAACCAAAACGGTTCAGTAAAATAAAAACAACATGCTGAAAAAGGCTACAACGTTCTGGAGAGTTGAGGGGAACTGCAAACGTGGGTATTAATTATCTGTGGCTTCATGGTTTTGCGAACGACACCTTGCACGTCAGTCATTGGACCCATTTATTTATTTTTGCAGATTTACATTGTATGTGTGTGTGTGTGTGTGTGTGTGTGTGTGTGTGTGTGTGTGTGTGTGTGTGTGTGTGTGTGTTCGTTCTATTCAGTGGTGTCAACATGAAAGTCTTCATTGGGGCTTCAGGACCTGACAACGTCACCGTGTTGCCAAAAAACAAAGGTAAAGCATGATTTTTACTACTGCCACCACTGTATTTTAATATGAATTCAGAACTGAATGTGCTACAGACAATAAGAATTAAACAGAATATAGCATAATAATCTCGTCCTTTTCCTTAACTTCCTCTCAGATCACCCAGAGGTGAAGAGCATCAGTGTGACATCTGCACCCTCCGGCTATTACTACCAGGGTCTGTGGCGAGCACTAGGTAACACTAGAGTTCGCCAAATCAACATGTCTGCCGCCAGTCAGTGTCTGAAACACAAGCTGGTCCACCTATATGGAGACTCCACCATCAGGCAGTGGTTTGAATTCTTCATGAGAACCCTACCAGGTAGCTTATTCACATCATTTCTGGCAACTGTGTGATTTTGTATTGACATCTGATCCTACTGTAATACTTATAGGTATTAAGCAGTTCGATCTTCAAGAAGATAAGCTTGTTGGACCCTTTATGGCCGTGGACCATGCAAACAACATCCTGATGACGTACCACTACCACGGTCCTCCCCTCTTTTTTGCCAATGTCCCAATCAGCAAGATGCGCTACATTGCCAATGAACTAGATGAGTTAACTGGAGGAGCCAACACTGTCGTAGTTATTGGTGTCTGGGCTCACTTCACCTTTTTCCCAATGAAGGTCTACATCCGGAGGCTGCTGGGCATCCGCAGGGCGGTGATGCGGCTGCTGGACAGGGCTCCACGTACTCTGGTCATCATCCGGACCGGGAACCCCAGACCTTTGACACTTTATTATTCCCTAATCCAAAGTGACTGGTACATAATGCAGCGCAATAAGGTGCTCAGAGCCCTGTTCAAAGGACTGAATGTTCATTGGATCGATGCCTGGGAGATGGTCCTTGCTCACCACTTGCCACACGACCTCCACCCACCGACTCCCATTATTATGAATATGATTGACATTCTCTTGTCCCACATTTGCCCCAAAAAGAGTGGCTAGATGTGTAAATCTATACAAATTAGGAATGCTGTGATTCAATGATAACTTGCAACTCCCATTGATGTTGTTCACAACATTAATTTAATATAATCAATGTGTTAAACAGTAAAAATGATGGATGGATATATCTCAAGCTTGTTAAACAAATAAGTTATTGGGCTTGTTAACACATCAACTAACGTTAGTTAGAAAATGTTATCAACTTTAATTGACTGAATTTATTAACAAATGTAGCTTATTAACATGAACACTGTGTAATATATGTTTTAACTCCTATAATGCGAACAGCGTTGCACTCAGTGGGAGCAGTGATGCTTTGGACTGAAGGATGCTGCAGGTCAGGAGTAAGTTTGGTGTTTGAGATACGAAGGACATCACAGAGATGCTGTCACTCATTTTGGTTCTCAATCTGCTTTTGTTCAGAGTTAACAGAACATGTTTGCTCACATATGAGCCGAACACACTCATCATTCTTTGTGTGTGGCGTCTCATCAGAGGAAACCTTTCCAAGCTCCAGTAGAAGTCGGGGAGGGAGAGAAGCTGATGTTGATTCTTCAGGGAATTATCGTATACAATTATTATTATATAAGTTTATATAGTTGCAGACTCTCTTAAACTTCTTTTGCATTAATCAGCTCGATTTATTTCTCAACAATAGAAAAATCTTGGAAGTGCTGACTGAATTCTGTCATGAGACGTGACATGAGATGAGAGACGTGATCACAGACACATATTTCCCCTTGTTCTCAGAAAGGTTGGCCTTTGGAAAAGCACATTTGATTTCGGACAGCGTGGGGAAGTGCGCAACATTGAAGTTGAGTAGTTGTGTCTCAAAGAGACGGAGCTTCACACAGAATGCTTTCATGTGCGCAGTCGGCTCTTGTTCAGTGTTGAGATGACCAGTAAGATCAAGTAATAATGGCAGGTCTGCCAAACATGGAGAGTCTCTCAGCTCATGAAGAGGTCGCTCCTTCTCTTTCAAAACAGATCGATTTCTGATCTCAGGGAATAAAACCGCTGCAGCACGGAGCCGGGACTCAGCCAGCGCACAACAGAACTGTGGAGTGCGTCCCCGTATTCAGCATCGACTTCAGACAGGAAAGCTTGAAATTCTCTGTGGGAAAGTCCTCGTGCTCGACTTATGTTGTGCCTTTTAGACTCCTAAGACCAAGCAGCTCTTCCGTAACGCAAAAGTGATCATCAACTCCCCATAAAAGAAATGAACAGCTGTGCGGTGTCTGTCGCATCTGTGCTCTCATCACATGCAATCAGTAAAAACCTAAAGCACAAGCTTTATCTGACACTTGATGTTTTAAGTTAGCTGACAAGTCAAAACTGTGTTTCTGTGTTAGAACCAAGAAGCGCAAACATTCAAGCGCAAGTTTCTATCTGGGCCATATTCCATTATACTTTTAGAATTTGCTGCGGGCCAATTAAAAATGGGCCGCGGGCCGCAGTTGGCAAATGTCACATGACTCATATATTCATAGGATATTTATTAACCCTTTGATACACAAGCTATGCAAACCCCTTCTAATGCGCAACATGGGTCCAAATGGACCCGTATTCGTTTCCTATGTTACTTCATGCATGGGTGTGTTTCTTTGCTATATTTTTGGAAATGTATTTATTTAATCATTTAATATTCCAAATATTCATTAAATATCTTGTTTTTGATTACCACACATCATTATTTCCATTCCCACTTTCTTAATTTATGAACTAAAATAATTTAATATTTGAAATCGTTATTTGTCACACTCACACATAACATACATCATACAGCCGATAACACTGAGATATTGAACTGTAAGTGTATCTGTATTGTAACTTTATTGAACTGTGGTGAATGTATAACATGATTACTGAAAAGAAAACTGATCAAATAAAAACATATGGGTACAGCGCAAACTGCCATCTCAGTGTATACATGCCTCACAGATGTCACATGTCTGTGCTTATTGCACTCGGGGCTGGTGCACCTTTTCAGTCTTTGGCAGCTGTGCAGATCTTCCTCTTCACTTGGCCCTCCTGTTGCTGTGTGGTGGCTACGTTGTTTTTTTAGCCCACATCTTTCCTTTGCCCCTGTAATGTGCTTTTGGAGGTGGGGCGTGCCCTCCATGCACCTCTTCATGTGTGGCATGATAAGCTCTTTGCCCAGCTCCTTGATAAATAGCCGCCGTGCATTGGTCACACCACCCATGTAATCCGGGTATTGTGCAGTGAAGTTGGTATAGGCATTGAGGGTGGCAACATCCAGAACATTGTGCCAGAGCACCATGAGCCACCTGCATGTTCTCCACTTACATGTGTAGGTGCGAACCATCTGATCCATTGTGTCCACTCCTGATTTTGTTTTGTTATGATACTGGATCACTTCTGGTTTCTTCTTCACACTGTTGTCATCCACTGCTCTGTCATCATGCATGGTGCTCAGGAGGACAACAGCCTTCCCCTTCTTCGGCACATAGCTCACCATGGTCATGTTGCCACTGAATCCAAATTCTGAGCTATGCTTCTCCCTCGATTTGGATGGCTTCATGGTGGTGATGGCCTAGTGGTACACCTTCCAAACAGGCTGAGAAGGTTGTGAATTCAATACCAGGGCTGCCACCATTGTACCCCTGAGCAAGGTACTTCACCCTGAGCTGCTCCAGGAGGACTGTCCCTGTAGTTAGTTCACTGTAAGTCGCTCTGGATAAGAGCGTCTGCTAAATGACCTGTAATAATAATAATAATAATAATAATAATAATTATAATAATAATATTAGTATTATTAATAATAATAATAATAATAATAATAATTATAATTATAATTATAATATTAGTAATAATATTAATAATAATAATAATGACAGGCGGCATGTCTGGCTTGTTCTGGCGAAGAGTCCCCACAATGGTCAGGTTCTTCTCCAGGAGCTTCTCAGCCAGAGGGATACTGCTGAAGAAGTTGTCCATTATGATTGTCATTTGTGAGGCATGTATGCACATGGAGGGCACGCCCCACCTCCAAAAGCACATTACAGGGGCAATGGAAAGATGTGGTCTAAATATAACAAACACAGCCACCACCTGGCTACAGGAGGACACCTGACAGGAGGAACAAGTGAAGAGGAAGCTCTGCACAGCTGCCAATAACTGAAAAGGTGCAACAGCCCCGTGAAGGACCACAAACATGTGACTGTCATCTGTGAGGCATGTATGCACTGAGATGGCAGTTTGCGCTGTACCCATATGTTTTTATTTAATCAGTTTTCTTTTCTTTTCTTTATTCATTTTATACATTCACCACAGTTTACCACAGATACACTACAGATACACTTACAGTTCAATATCTCACAGTGTTATCGGCTGTATGATGTATGTTATGTGTGACAAATAAAAATTTCAAATATTAAATGTATTGTTTGGTCCAAATGTCTTTTTTTCATTGTTATCACACTTAACACACACGGGTCATTGTAGACCCATGTGTGTAAACCTGATTAAGTAATACAAAAACTATTTTAGTTTATAAATTAAGAAAGGGAGAATGAAAATAATGATTTGTGGTCATCAAAAACAAGAAATTTAATGAATACTTGGAATATTAAATGATTAAATTAATTGATTAAAAAGAATATAGCTCAGCCATGCATGAAATTACATAGGAAACAAATATGGGTCCATTTGGACATTAGAAGGGGGGAATACAAAAAAGATTTTTATTTAAAAAGTTAGAAAGTAAAAATGAAAATAAGAATTTGTGATGATCGAAAACAAGTTAATTGAGGAATTCCTGGAAGTAATTTATTGCAAAGATATTTACAATTAAAACTCACTCGGGTCTATTTGGACACATGTTGTGCATCAAAGGGTTGAACTGGTAAATATTTAACTTGAAACAGCACAATGAAAGGCTACGGCAGGATGTAAATAATGAATGCTGAATATAAGTCCTCTGTTTGTGCTTGTTAGCAGCTTTTACATATTTTTTGCAAGACGTGTGGGTAAGTGAAAGTTATATGGATATATGTACAATCAGCTGCGTAAAATATGTAACAGCCTTAATATTCAATAATATCTCAACAGCCAGATATTTATGAACATCTCCCTCACCAGATATGAATGTGTTTTATGGCTCTAAAGAACAGAAACTGACTATTTTCATGATGCAATAATAATATATTTACATGTGGTACGAAGTTTATCAGAGTATAACCTATACCAGGGGTCACTAACAGGCGGACCCAGATATGTTTTTAGCTTTAAGCATTCACATTCGCTCCGCTCTGTATCTCGAAGGGCGGCGCTTCGCACACACCTACACACACAGACAGAGGGGAGGAAAGGAGAGGAGTGAACTAGAGAATCACTGCACTCGTTTTTACGGCACTGGTTTAGCGGTTCAGTAAACTCACAGACCAATTACATGCGAGTGAAGCCATCCCATGTGATGCTACGCAGCCAATCAAATCTGTGCATTCCAACCGGCAAACATTGCGACTCTGAAGTGAATACAGACAGATGAGAGACGAGAGGCGAGTGACAGACGGAAATACGAGTTAGCGATACAGAGAGAGAAGATGGAGAAAGGGAGAGAAACACTGACGAAGAGACGAGTGAGCAGCAGACAGGGCGAGAAAAATAACTACTCATGGCGCTCTCCAAGAAGAGAAAAGTCAACAGCTTTCAACCCAGAATGGACTCATTCATGTTCATCCTTCCCACTGGAGCACAACACCAGTGTCTCATATGCTCAGAGACCGTGGTGCTCATTAAAGTGGTAATGTGAAACGCCACTATGAGATAAAGCACAACGTTTTTGACCAAACAAACCCACTCAAGTCTGAAGTGTCTGAGGGCACAGAAAATAAGCACTCAGAGCCCAATATCATTTTGATTTGTGACAAAATAGAGCAAATAGGCCACCTGTCAGCATCATCAGTCACAGAGAACCATTTAACCCAGAATGTGCTAGCCTGGGTTAAACTGTTCAATTGTTAAGATGTGTTGAGACTGATTTATTTTAACATTGGTTGAGACTGTTAAATCAAGATGTGAAACAGTTAAAGAAAAAGGGAAACTCAAGCTGCTGCTACACTCTATTTTATTTTTCTAAGATTAACCCTTTCATGCATAGAGGTCACTACAGTGGACAGCTATCCAAAAGCTGTTTTCTTGTATATCCCTTTAACACCGAATGTGTCGTCGACGACACATTTTGCAAGCAAAACTTTGGATTACCGTAACTATGTCAAAGTTTGCGCAATCGAAAAAATTTCAACGGTTTCTGAAAGCTGAGACTCTGCGCTTTACGGCATATATCGACTCATTACGGTAACTTCACTTACGGCCCTCCGGAAGCCCGCGAAACAGCGCCTTCGTTGTGAGCGAATACACACAGAGCGCTGGAGAGACACAAACAACACCGCGGAGAAATAGAGCCGGAAAACAGCGGATTGAATTCAAATGGAAGCAAGATGGTATGTAAATCAACACTTGTATAGCGTTGTGACTTGTTTAGAACAGTGTACCAAGTCTGTAAGATTGTACTAGGTGTGTAATTGTACTTTATATGCGTAAATGTGCGCGGCGTCTTCAAGTAGCTTGCGTCCTAGCCGAGGCTGTGTACAAGCTTTAGCTGGAGAGGAGGAGGTGTTACCAGAGATCACGAGGTGTTACCAGAGATCACAAGGTGTCACCAGAGATCACATTCAGGCCTGTAGATGGAGCTGTGGGGATGCTGGATGATCTGGTGACGCTGTCAGACACAGAAGCCCCTCACCACATCACACCACAAGATGGCAGACTGAGGCAGAGCCCGATGATGAGTCCCTCAACCACCCCAGGCGCCCAACCCCCTCTCGATATGGGAAACCCAGCACCAGGTGACATTTATTCCCACTTTGATGCTGCAGTTTTCAAACTCCTCTCTGAATACACAAACAAGAATGCAGCCAAAAGCCTGGAGAGAGGGAGACAGTTCATCTGGACTGAAATAACTCCAGAAGAAATGAAGAAGTCCACAGGCATGTTGCTGTACATGTCATTTTTGGACCTGCACAAAGATGAGCAACTTTTGGTGTAAGCAAACCATTTTCCATGTGTCATTCCCTGCCACTGTCATGTCCCCAGACAGTTCATGGCCATTTGATCTAATCTTCATGTGAGTGACCCAGAGAAAACAGGAGCAACAGGAACAGTCACTGGCAGTACCACCAAGACCTCTGCATGTGAAGGGACACTCAGAGAGGAGAGAATTACCCTGTGTGGGGAAAAACGCCTGGACATATTTTCCATTTTATGGCCTGTTTTTGCAGATGTAAGAGTAAAAGACTCAAAACTTTTACTGGATATAGTTGTATACATTTCAAACTTCAAATGTAACATGTTAAATCTCTTATTCATGTACATTTGCTGTGTTTTTTGTTCACTAAACCACTAAACTCAAATTCCGCTTTTGTATTTCTCTTCATTTTAAACTGTTATTACACTCTCATAACATGCAATAAATTGTAAATGACTGCCAGATATGGAAAGTTCCAGTTATTGTTGGAAAATGGGCAAAAGCACTTACTCACAGGACATTTCCTGACCTTTTTTATAGTCAAAATAAGCAAAAAAGTCCAGGCGAAAATGTTGAGGCTTTTTTGCCTTAGGTGTTAAAGGGATATGCATGGATTTTGGTGCCCTGGCTATTCAAGACTGTTTAGATTCCTTTCCTCTGGGAAAAGAACACCATTAGAAACACAAATATAACCATATGATCCACAGTCATACTCGTGTAATACCAAATACCTATATACGAACGAAAGTGGCGATGTGAGCTGGCCTTTGTGTGCGACATAACGAAGCATCTCACTGTTAAACCTGCAGCTTCAGGCCGTGTGATCACGGACATGTATGATGCAGTGAGAGCTTTCTAAGCCAAGCTGCCTGTGGGAGACTCTGATGCAGCAGGAAACTTTGTTCACTACGTGTTTCCAAACACTGACAAACCATCTCCACCGCTGTGTTCCCGACAGCATTCTGCTGAGAAACTGAACGCATTTGCCGACTTTGCTGCTCAGAAATTAAAATTGAACTGCTCAGCAATCCGTTTGCAGTTGACTTAAATGTGTTCCATATCTTTTTGCAATTTATCCAATATGTGTATCCTGTTCAATAAATGAACGAGATCACGGGTACAAGCGGCCGAAATGTGTTTTCTCAGACGGGTGGTTGGCGTCTCCCTTAGAGATAGGGTGAAAAGCTCAGCCATCCGTGAGAGACTCGGAGTAGAGCTGCGGCTCCTTTACGTTGAAAGGAGCCAGTTGAGGTGGTTCGGGCATCTAGTAAGGATGCCACCTGGGCGCCTCCCTAGGGAGGTGTTCCAGGCACGTCCAGCTGGGAGGAGACCCCGGGGAAGACCCAGGACTCGGTGGAGAGATTATATCTCCTCACTGGCCTGGGAACGCCTCAGGATCCCCCAGTCGGAGCTGGAGGATGTGGCCCGGAGAAGGGAAGATTGGGGTTCCTTACTGGAGCTGCTGCCCCCGCGACCCAATCCCGGATAAGCGGTAGACGATGGATGGATGTTCAATAAATGTGGACCGTGTTTGGCCCTCGACGTAGTCCCAGTTTTTAATGTTGGCCCTCTCTGTGATTGAGTTTGACACCCCCGGTCTACTGCTTGCTTTGTGCAGTTTCTCCTCTGCTCGGTTTCGCGAAGGGCAGGGCTCCACCCCCTAAGCACACATGTGTGAACACACCTTAACCTACAGTCAGAGACAAAGCGGAGGATAGAGAGGGGAGAACTAAAAACAAAATGTCAGCTCAAAATTGTCTGTGAGCCATATTGCGTTATCTAAAGAGCCATAGGTTCCCGACCCCTTGAATAGGGACATGTTATTAAGTAAGGTAAACAAATTTGTCGATTTCAATCATAATAATCCTTATGGACGACGTGGTTTATATTGGTTTATAGACCTGAAATGATTATCTACCAAATGGCAGGGATAGGTGTCGGATTACATACAACAGGTTCTTCAGTAAAGTACTGATCCTTTTGATGAGGAAGTATGACACTCTTAGCATTACATGGTTAACACCTCTCCTGCTCACTCACTCTTTAACAGATTGTAATATGATTAATGCAAAACTCTCCAGCACTTCCTTCCGGACTATTTTACTGCTGCCAACATCTGCACAGGTTTCTATAATATCCTTGTTTTCTAATATTTAAACTCAAAGACATAAAGCTATGTTGTTGTTGTGTGAGTGTAAGAACACAATGATTGGTGGTAGAAGTGGCTGCAACGTAAAGGGCACCAGCTAAAATCTTTGCTAGTGCTTGTGTCTGCCAATTTATGCTCATAAATACACGTTAAAGCTAGACTTTATCTCAACTTAGACGTGTTGAGTCACGATGATTCATTTTGTAGTGTTGATGTAAGTCTTAAGTTAATAGTGTTATTACCAATGTAATTGAATGCCTTGTACTTAACAAGACAAACATTTTGTTTTAATATATATTTTATTTACATGTTTTGAATAAGTCTCAAGTTTAGTCGATCTGCTTTAAACTTGATTGTGAGAAACTTGTTAAGATACCCTCCAAACAGAAATAACCGGAGTTAAACAAGACAGGCCAGTGTTCAGTATCTGTGCACCAGAACACAACTCTGTTTGAAGCTGAGCTCTGACTTTTAATCATAATCTGACTATCATTTAGGTCAGCGCATGTCCAAAAAAGAAGTTCTTCTTTGCCTTAATCCTCTGTCTGGTTGGGGCTGTCATAATCTTTGTGCTACATAACAAGGAGGACCTGGAGGTGATGGAGGTGAGAACATGTTTTTAGGGTGGGTGGCAGTAGCTCAGTCTGTAGAGACTTGTCTTGGGAAGCGGAGGGTTGCCGATTTTAGTCCCCAAATGGACAAAGTACGGAGTGTGGACTGGTACTTGGAAAGCGTTAAAATTCAGGATATTGTTTTCAATTTTTTTGTTGGATTTAGTTAATTTGCTTTTAGTGCATTTGTTTGATGTATCTTTGTCACCATGTCTCTCTAGACTCCCTGGCATATTCAGCAGAAAGTGAGCTCCCCCAACATCGTATCGACAGTTTCCACTGACCCTGACATGCATCACAGCTTCTGTACCTTCCAGCCACTGACCCCTAAGGAGGCTCTAGAGGAACGCGTCCTACTAGACTCCATTGCTTGGCCTGAAATTCCACCTTTGCCAGCTCCTATTTCCATAGAGCACACCAGTGATCCAGCTCACAGCACCTTCACCATTCTCCCAAGGAGGGGAGGAGGAAAGTGGCAAGTAGGGGATCAGCTGGAGGTTATGATCAAAATGTCTGACTTCCAGGGCCGTCCCAAGACATCTCCGGGAGACTTCCTACTCGCGCGGATGCACAACCAGAAGCTTGGTGCAGGTGTGGCTGGGAAAGTGGTGGATCATCTCAATGGGAGCTACTCTGCTGTATTCTCTTTACTCTGGGATGGAGAGGCACATGTTGAGGTAATAATACAAACTATCATCACAAATATAATGTTACTGTAGGTGTTTGATCAGTCTTCTAAACAATTGTTTTTGAAGCCTTAGTTCTCCCTTAGTAACTCCCTTAGTTACTGCTTCTTGTAATGACAACTCAAAATTCTTAGTCACTCTAGAAACAGTGGAACTTTTTAATTCCAGACTAAAGCAGAAGTTAAAGTAAAAGTACCATTAGCTCCAGGAGTTGGGATAACTTTGTGTCGTTGTCAGCTGAATTGTTTTAGACATCTTTTTAAAAATGAGTCTAAAGCTGATGTAGGAAATTTATTTTAGAGCACTTTTTTGTTCACCGCAACGGCAATCAAATAAATCTAACTCTGACAAAACAACAAGAAAAGAAAATCGACAATAATCTAAAACTGTACTTGCTCCTGTACATTTGGGAAATACTACTCACTAAATCTAGATTACTACTGTAGGTAGTAAAGGCCCTGTCACACATATCCGTATGGCGGACACGTATACGAAAAACAGCCCAAAATCAGTCCAAATACGTCCAACTTTTCATCGGATCGGAAAAGTGAACATTTACAGATACGCATGTCTAACCTGTTGATAGCGCATCACTTACTAATACAAAAATGCAATATTTTTAAACAAAAATATGGCGTATACAAAATATTGGCAACACGCTGGTTTACGTTGATGTAAGGTAAGGCATAAGTAGTATTCGTTAAGAGCTTGCTGTGTTACGCTGGGGTGCGTTGTTGAACGCTGATGTTTTGAGCATGTTCAAAATTACCGGACGTACCCAACATGTGTTTTCTAGTTATGCAGACGTTACATATAAGTTACGTGACGTTAGACATACGTGAATACGGAATACGTACGGGAATACTTACCTAAGTAAATACAGTACGTGAATACCAACGTAAATACGTTAGAGGTACAGAGATATAGGCTACGTTGGCTGACGGTGAGCCCTACAGCCAATTTATTGATAACGAGTGATCAACCTATTTGTAACCTATGTTAAGATTATGCCTGACGACGGAACAGTTTATTAAACGTGTTTCTACAGTACAGCTAGCGCTAGCTAGCGTTTTGGGAGCTAATTGGGGTTTGAATATAATATATAGGTTCAGGGTTAAACGCTGAACATGAACTAAACTATAATATAAATACATGACATAACATTAAATAATCTGACGGGACATAACATAGTATCAGTAATTCCTTTTTCACCAGTAAGAATAATGACTGCAGTACATCATTACACATCTACAATTGAAAAAGGATTTTCACTAATGGAGATGTCATTTCCATTCCAAAAAATATTATTTGGAAATTACCATATTCATTTTGGATATGTACGTACGTCATTGAAGCTACAATGATTGATTTTGACAAAAGGAGCTTCCTTTTTTTTTATATCTAAAACTCAATTCTGAAATTCAGACTGAAATGCTATTCTATATATGTGCAATTACATTTTTACTAATTACAATTCCAAGCCAACAAATCAAAAATTTAAATTTGACGAGTCAGAATTTAATGTTACACATCTAGAATTCCATTTATGATATCTGCAATGTAAGAACAATTGTAGATTTCTATAATAAAGATTGCCACTAGTAAGATTTGAGTTGTAGAGCAGTCAAAATTACATGATGGACATGTCGACTTGGAATTATAACACATCAAAATTGAGATATAGTTATCTGTAATTGAGTTTGAATAGAAGTCGATGGTAAAAGGAACTAAATGTAATTAAGTTATACTAGTGAAACATTTATTGTTAAATCAACATTTTGTCTGGTGAGAAATAAATTCTAGATATCTATAATTAGAATTGTATAAATTGGAATTATATTTTGTTATTAAAAAGCTGTCGACATCCACAATTGCTGTTACCGCAGTATTTACTTACCACTGATTCTCTATCCAATCAGGTAACAGTGGTTCACCCTGGTGAGGCTATCGCAGTGCTGATAAGGATGAACAAGGAAGAGCCTGACAGGGTTAAGTATAATAGCATCTTCCGCTCAGGCTCACTATCTGAAAGTACCATCTGTGACGTCTGCCTACGTCCAACGCAGCAGCCGCTGTGCAACTTCACTGACTTTCGTACAGGCGATTCTTGGTTCTGCTACAAGCCACAGAATCTGAGCTGTGATACCAGGATCATCCACAATAGGATTGACAACCCAGATATCATAAGAATATTCAAGCCCAAGGAGGATATGCTCTTTAAAAGGTGAGGGGACAAGGAGATCAGAAGGCAACCTCCCAGGTGACTCCACAGTTTGCACAAAGAAGTCGGATTGTATAGAAGTCTGAGAGAATGATGATTCTAATGGCTTGTGACTGACAGGGATCGTAAATATTTTTAAAACGTTAGGTAATCATTTTTTCAATAAAAAATTATTAAGCTAAAATCAAGAGATTCTTTTATTTACAATATACAGTTTTTCTGCAAAAAGTAAACATCCAGAGAGCCTCTGTCTTACTTTGGTTGTAGTCTTTTCAGAAAAATATATTTTGCCACTTTTGCTCAAAACAGTTATAAACATAACATCACTTGACTTAAGGTTTATATGAGTGTTGGCAATTAGTGGCCTATTTACATCCAGTGGACATTGAGCAACATTAAAATGCATTTGGAGTTCTGTTAATGTGAAATGCCCAAAAGTCATATTTTAGCTCTAGTTTGGTCTTTGAAAACAAATATCTGAGCTACTTGCAAACTTTGTCTGTCTACTGACTAGCATCAGGTAATGCACAATTAATCAGAGCTACCTTTTATAAAAAACAAAAAACAAAACAGCTGAATCTAATATAATATGTTGATGAGAGCGCTGTGGCTCAACCAAAACGGTTCAGTAAAACAAAAACAACATGCTGAAAAAGGCTACAACGTTCTGGAGAGTTGAGGGGAACTGCAAACGTGGGTATTAATTATCTGTGGCTTCATGGTTTTGCGAACGACACCTTGCACGTCAGTCATTGGACCCATTTATTTATTTTTGCAGATTTACATTATGTGTGTGTGTGTGTGTGTGTGTGTGTGTGTGTGTGTGTGTGTGTGTGTGTGTGTGTGTTCGTTCTATTCAGTGGTGTCAACATGAAAGTCTTCATTGGGGCTTCAGGACCTGACAACGTCACCGTGTTGCCAAAAAACAAAGGTAAAGCATGATTTTACTACTGCCACCACTGTATTTTAATATGAATTCAGAACTGAATGTGCTACAGACAATAAGAATTAAACAAAACAAAAAACATTGGAAAGAACATACCACTTTCTTGCGGGTAGTGTTCTCCTGCAGAGAGATGTCTTCAGCCCAATTTGAGAAGAGAGGATGGAGCACTAGACTCCATGTTCATGAACGTGGCACCAACTGTTAGCAGTGTGTCTAGTCTCTTGGCAGTAAAGATAGCTCATAATATGTTCATACAATCACTTAATACCAGCTGTTATTCCCAAAAATAAGGAGGAGTTGCAACTGCTTACTTGATTTTAGCATGGACGCTGGTTTGTTTCTCAGAACTGTGTGGAGGGAGGTAGCTGATTCACATCATTTCTGGCAACTGTGTGATTTTTGTATTGACATCTGATCCTACTGTAATACTTATAGGTATTAAGCAGTTCGATCTTCAAGAAGATAAGGATTTTGGACCCTTTATGGCCGTGGACCATGCAAACAACATCCTGGTGACGTATCGCTACCACGGTCCTCCCATCTTTTATAACAATTTACCAACCAGCAAGCTGCGGTACATTGCCAATGAACTAGATGACTTAACTGGAGGAGCCAACACTGTCGTAGCTTTTGGCATCTGGGCTCACTTCACCCATTTCCCAATGGAGGTCTACATCCGGAGGCTGCTGGGCATCCGCAGGGCGGTGATGCGGCTGCTGGACAGAGCTCCACGCACGCTGGTCATCATCCGGACCGGGAACCCCAGATCTTTGACACTTCATTATTCCCTAATCCATAGTGACTGGTACTCAATGCAGCGTAATAAGGTGCTCAGAGCCCTGTTCACAGGACTGAATGTTCATTGGATCGATGCCTGGGAGATGGCCGTTGCTCACCACTTGCCACACGACCTCCACCCACAGACTGCCATTGTTATGAATATGATTGACATTCTCTTGTCCCACATTTGCCCCAAAAAGAGTGGCTAGATGTGTAAATCTATACAAATTAGGAATGCTGTGATTCAATGATAACTTACAACTCCCATTGATGTTGTTCACAACATTATTTTAATTGAATCAATGAGTTGAACACAACAATAATACAGTTAATAAATCATTAAAACTTAATAATGAATAATTCATACTATAAAGTCTTAACAAATGTCACAAAAATTTCATTTTGAAAAAGTCACAATATTGCATGCTATATAAACCAATGAAATGTCATGACAATCCAGTTTAACAGGTTTCAGGTGATCCTTCGCAGCTTGTGAAGTTGGAAAATGTCACATGACATACCGCCCCCGCCCCCTAAGCACACGTGTGAACACACCTTAACTATAGTCAGAGACAAAGCGGAGGATAGAGAGGGGAGAACTAAAAACAAAATGTCAGCTCAAAATTGTCTGTGAGCCATATTGCGTTATCGAAAGAGCCATAGGTTCCCGACCCCTTGAATAGGGACATATTATTAAGTAAGGTAAACAAATTTGCCAATTTCAATCATAATAATCCTTGTGGACGAAGTGGTTTATATTGGTTTATAGACCTGAAATGATTATCTACCAAATGGCAGGGATAGGTGTCGGATTACATACAACAGGTTCTTCAGTAAAGTACTGATCCTTTTGATGAGGAAGTATGACACTCTTAGCATTACATGATTAACACCTCTCCTGCTCACTCACTCTTTAACAGATTGTAATATGATTAATGCAAAACTCTCCAGCACTTCCTTCCGGACTATTTTCCTGCTGCCAACATCTGCACAGGTTTCTATAATATCCTTGTTTTCTAATATTTAAACTCAAAGACATAAAGCTATGTTGTTGTTGTGTGAGTGTAAGAACACAATGATTGGTGGTAGAAGTGGCTGCAACGTAAAGGGCACCAGCTAAAATCTTTGCTAGTGCTTGTGTCTGCCAAGTTTATGCTCATAAATACACGTTAAAGCTAGACTTTATCTCAACTTAGACGTGTTGAGTCACGATGATTCATTTTGTAGTGTTGATGTAAGTCTTAAGTTAATAGTGTTATTACTAATTTAATTGAATACCTTGTACTTAACAAGACAAACATTTTGTTTTAATTTATATTGTATTTACATGTTTTGAGTAAGTCTCAAGTTTAGTCGATCTGCTTTAAACTTGATTGTGAGAAACGTGTTAAGATACCCTCCAAACAGGAATAACCGGAGTTAAACAAGACAGGCCAGTGTTCAGTATCTGTGCACCAGAACACAACTCTGTTTGAAGCTGAGCTCTGACTTTTAATCATAATCTGACTATCATTTAGGTCAGCGCATGTCCAAAAAAGAAGTTCTTCTTTGCCTTAATCCTCTGTCTGGTTGGGGCTGTCATAATCTTTGTGCTACATAACAAGGAGGACCTGGAGGTGATGGAGGTGAGAACATGTTTTTAGGGTGGGTGGCAGTAGCTCAGTCTGTAGAGACTTGTCTTGGGAACCGGAGGGTTGCCGATTTTAGTCGCCAAATGGACAAAGTACGGAGTGTGGACTGGTACTTGGAAAGCGTTAAAATTCAGGATATTGTTTTCAATTTTTTTGTTGGATTTAGTTAATTTGCTTTTAGTGCATTTGTTTGATGTATCTTTGTCACCATGTCTCTCTAGACTCCCTGGCATATTCAGCAGAAAGTGAGCTCCCCCAACATCGTATCGACAGTTTCCACTGACCCTGACATGCATCACAGCTTCTGTACCTTCCAGCCACTGACCCCTAAGGAGGCTCTAGAGGAACGCGTCCTACTAGACTCCATTGCTTGGCCTGAAATTCCACCTTTGCCAGCTCCTATTTCCATAGAGCACACCAGTGATCCAGCTCACAGCACCTTCACCATTCTCCCAAGGAGGGGAGGAGGAAAGTGGCAAGTAGGGGATCAGCTGGAGGTTATGATCAAAATGTCTGACTTCCAGGGCCGTCCCAAGACATCTCCGGGAGACTTCCTACTCGCGCGGATGCACAACCAGAAGCTTGGTGCAGGTGTGGCTGGGAAAGTGGTGGATCATCTCAATGGGAGCTACTCTGCTGTATTCTCTTTACTCTGGGATGGAGAGGCACATGTTGAGGTAATAATACAAACTATCATCACAAATATAATGTTACTGTAGGTGTTTGATCAGTCTTCTAAACAATTGTTTTTGAAGCCTTAGTTCTCCCTTAGTAACTCCCTTAGTTACTGCTTCTTGTAATGACAACTCAAAATTCTTAGTCACTCTAGAAACAGTGGAACTTTTTAATTCCAGACTAAAGCAGAAGTTAAAGTAAAAGTACCATTAGCTCCAGGAGTTGGGATAACTTTGTGTCGTTGTCAGCTGACAACACCTTTTTAAAAATGAGTCTAAAGCTGATGTAGGAAATTTATTTTAGAGCACTTTTTTGTTCACCGCAACGACAATCAAACAAATCTAACTCTGACAAAACAACAAGAAAAGAAAATCGACAATAATCTAAAACTGTACTTGCTCCTGTACATTTGGGAAATACTACTCACTAAATCTAGATTACTACTGTAGGTAGTAAAGGCCCTGTCAAACATATCCGTATGGCGGAAATGTATATGGAAAACAGCCCACAATCAGTCCAAATACGTCCAACTTTTCAACGGATCAGAAAGGTGAACATTTACAGATACGCATGTCTAACCTGTTGATAGCGCATCACTTACTAATACAAAATGTATCAGACAAATGCCTAACGAATGCATAACTTATACAAAAATATTGCGTATACAAAATATTGGCAACACGCTGGTTTACGTTGATGTAAGGTAAGGCATAAGTAGTATTCGTTAAGAGCTGGCTGTGTTACGCTGGGGTGCGTTGTTGAACGCTGATGTTTTGAGCATGTTCAAAATTACCGGACGTACCCAACGTGTGTTTTCTAGTTATGCAGACGTTACATATAAGTTACGTGACGTTAGACATACGTGAATACGGAATACGTACGGGAATACTTACCTACGTAAATACAGTACGTGAATACCAACGTAAATACGTTAGAGGTACAGAGATATAGGCTTCGTTGGCTGACGGTGAGCCCTACAGCCAATTTATTGATAACGAGTGATCAACCTATTTGTAACCTATGTTAAGATTATGCCTGACGACGGAATAATTTATTAAACGTGTTTCTACAGTACAGCTAGCGCTAGCTAGCATTTTGGGAGCTAATTGGGGTTTGAATATAGTATATAGGTTCAGGGTTAAACGCTGAACATGAACTAAACTATAATATAAATACATGACATAACATTAAATAATCTGACGGGACATAACATAGTATCAGTAATTCCTTTTTCACCAGTAAGAATAATGACTGCAGTACATCATTACACATCTACAATTGAAAAAGGATTTTCACTAATGGAGATGTCATTTCCATTCCAAAAAATATTTTTTGGACATTACCATATTCATTTTGGATATGTACATACGTCATTGAAGCTACAATGATTAATTTTGACAAAAGGAGCTTCCTTTTTTTTTATATCTAAAACTCAATTCTGAAATTCAGACTGAAATGCTATTCTATATATGTGCAATTACATTTTTACTAATTACAATTCCAAGCCAACAAATCAAAAATTTAAATTTGACAAGTCAGAATTTAATGTTACACATCTAGAATTCCATTTATGATATCTGCAATGTAAGAACAATTGTAGATTTCTATAATAAAGATTGCCACTAGTAAGATTTGAGTTGTAGAGCAGTCAAAATTACATGATGGACATGTCGACTTGGAATTATAACACATCAAAATTGAGATATAGTTATCTGTAATTGAGTTTGAATAGAAGGTATGGATGGTAAAAGGAACTAAATGTAATTAAGTTATACTAGTAAAACATTTATTGTTAAATCAACATTTTGTCTGGTGAGAAATACATTCTAGATATCTATAATTAGAATTGTATAAATTGGAATTATATTTTGTTATTAAAAAGCTGTCGACATCCACAATTGCTATTACCGCAGTATTTACTTACCACTGATTCTCTATCCAATCAGGTGACACTGGTTCACCCTGGTGAGGCTATCGCAGTGCTGATAAGGATGAACAAGGAAGAGCCTGACAGGATTAAGTATAATAGCATCTTCCACTCAGGCTCACTATCTGAAAGTACCATCTGTGACGTCTGCCTACGTCCAACGCAGCAGCCGCTGTGCAACTTCACTGACTTTCGTACAGGCGATTCTTGGTTCTGCTACAAGCCACAGAATCTGAGCTGTGATACCAGGATCATCCACAATAGGAATTTCAACCCAGATATCGTAAGAATGATCAAGCCCAAGGAGGATATGCTCTTTAAAAGGTAAGGGGACAAGGAGATCAGAAGGCAACCTCCCAGGTGACTCCACAGTTTGCACAAAGAAGTCGGATTGTATAGAAGTCTGAGAGAATGATGATTCTAATGGCTTGTGACTGACAGGGATCGTAAATATTTTTAAAACGTTAGGTAATAATTTTTTCAATAGAAAATTATGAAGCTAAAATCAAGAGATTCTTTTATTTACAATATACAGTTTTTCTGCAAAAAGTAAACATCCAGAGAGCCTCTGTCTTACTTTGGTTGTAGTCTTTTCAGAAAAATATATTTTGCCACTTTTGCTCAAAAAAGTTATAAACATAACATCACTTGACTTAAGGTTTATATGAGTGTTAGCAATTAGTGGCCTATTTACATCCAGTGGACATTGAGCAACATTAAAATGCATTTGGAGTTGTGTTAATGTGAAATGCGCAAAAGTCATATTTTAGCTCTAGTTTGGTCTTTGAAAACAAATATCTGAGCTACTTGCAAACTTTGTCTGTCTACTGACTAGCATCAGGTAATGCACAATTGGTTAATCAGAGCTTTCTTTTATAAAAAAACAAAACAGCTGAATCTAATATAATATGTTGATGAGAGCGCTGTGGCTCAACCAAAACGGTTCAGTAAAACGAAAACAACGATGCTGAAAAAGGCTACAACGTTCTGGAGAGTTGAGGGGAACTGCAAACGTGGGTATTAATTATCTGTGGCTTCATGGTTTTGCGAACGACACCTTGCACGTCAGTCATTGGACCCATTTATTTATTTTTGCAGATTTACATTGTGTATGTGTGTGTGTGTGTGTGTGTGTGTGTTCGTTCTATTCAGTGGTGTCAACATGAAAGTCTTCATTGGGGCTTCAGGACCTGACAACGTCACCGTGTTACCAAAAAACAAAGGTAAAGCATGATTTTACTACTGCCACCACTGTATTTTAATATGAATTCAGAACTGAATGTGCTACAGACAATAAGAATTAAACAAAACAAAAAACATTGGAAAGAACATACCACTTTCTTGCGGGTAGTGTTCTCCTGCAGAGAGATGTCTTCAGCCCAATTTGAGAAGAGAGGATGGAGCACTAGACTCCATGTTCATGAACGTGGCACCAACTGTTAGCAGTGGGTCTAGTCTCTTGGCAGTAAAGATAGCTCATAATATGTTCATACAATCACTTAATACCAGCTGTTATTCCCAAAAATAAGGAGGAGTTGCAACTGCTTACTTGATTTTAGCATGAAAGCTGGTTTGTTTCTCAGAACTGTGTGGAGGGAGAGTTCACTATTTGTATGTACCCGTGGATAAAATGCCTTTAATTTACCTGTTCCCATTGTGAATCGTTGATTCAGAACTCCATTGATGGTGGCTTTTTATGTTCAGGTTCAACCTACTCAGAGTTGATTAGACTAACTTTGTTCAGCTGTTCTGGAACCAGAAACTGTTTCCCATCTCAGGGTTAGTGAACTCAGAGTTCAGGGTTAGGCTCAGAGTTAGTTAAACCTGCTTCCTGAAACGGGCTCCTCGTCAGGTAGATAAGGTTGATAAAGTCCAGTAAGGTTTTGATCCCAGTAAAGGTGCACACTACGAACATTTTCACACCATTTAGGTCTATTTAGTCAGTTTGATTGTCAAATGTTGGACAGAGTAATAACTAAAGGATGATGCTGATGGTATTCCATATTTTTCAAACTGTTAACAAGTCAAATGAAGAGACCAAAACCAACAATGAGTTAATTGCGTATTACGCCTATTTGACTAATGTTAAAAAAAACTACAGGGAACAGCTCTTTTTGGAGATCATTAAGACTTAAAAATAAAAGTTTTTTATTTTTTAAACATTTATAATGATTGATGTATTTTGTAGTAACAAATTGATTTGAGGTTGAGTGCCACAGATTATGCAGTTTAGGGCGGGACCATGTTTTTTCTCCTATTTTCATAGGATTTGTTGACTAAAAAAAAAAGAATAATCTCGTCCTTTTCCTTAACTTCCTCTCAGATCACCCAGAGGTGAAGAGCATCAGTGTGACATCTGCACCCTCCGGATACTACTACCAGGGTCTGTGGCGAGCACTAGGTAACACTACAGTTCGCCAAATCAACATGTCTGCCGCCAGTCAGTGTCTGAAATTTAAGATGGTCCGCTTATATGGAGACTCCACCATCAGGCAGTGGTTTGGATTCTTCATGGAAAACCTACCAGGTAGCTGATTCACATCATTTCTGGCAACTGTGTGATTTTTGTATTGACATCTGATCCTACTGTAATACTTATAGGTATTAAGCAGTTCGATCTTCAAGAAGATAAGGATTTTGGACCCTTTATGGCCGTGGACCATTCAAACAACATCCTGGTGACGTATCGCTACCACGGTCCTCCCATCTTTTATAACAATTTACCAACCAGCAAGCTGCGGTACATTGCCAATGAACTAGATGACTTAACTGGAGGAGCCAACACTGTCGTAGCTTTTGGCATCTGGGCTCACTTCACCCATTTCCCAATGGAGGTCTACATCCGGAGGCTGCTGGGCATCCGCAGGGCGGTGATGCGGCTATTGGACAGAGCTCCACGCACGCTGGTCATTATCCGGACCGGGAACCCCAGATCTTTGACACTTCATTATTCGCTAATCCATAGTGACTGGTACTCAATGCAGCGTAATAAGGTGCTCAGAGCCCTGTTCACAGGACTGAATGTTCATTGGATCGATGCCTGGGAGATGGCCGTTGCTCACCACCTGCCACACAGCCTCCACCCACAGACTCCCATTGTTATGAATATGATTGACATTCTCTTGTCCCACATTTGCCCCAAAAAGAGTGGCTAGATGTGTAAATCTATACAAATTAGGAATGCTGTGATTCAATGATAACTTACAACTCCCATTGATGATGTTGACAACATTATTTTAATTGAATCAATGAGTTGAACACAACAATAATACAGTTAATAAATCATTAAAACTCAATAATGAATAATTCATACTATAAAGTCTTAACAAATGTCACAAAAATTTCATTTTGAAAAAGTCACAATATTGCATGCTATATAAACCAATGAAATGTCATGACAATCCAGTTTAACAGGTTTCAGGTGATCCTTCGCAGCTTGTGAAGTTGGAAAATGTCACATGACATACCGCCCCCGCCCCCTAAGCACACGTGTGAACACACCTTAACCTATAGTCAGAGACAAAGCGGAGGATAGAGAGGGGAGAACTAAAAACAAAATGTCAGCTCAAAATTGTCTGTGAGCCATATTGCGTTATCTAAAGAGCCATAGGTTCCCGACCCCTTGAATAGGGACATGTTATTAAGTAAGGTAAACAAATTTGCCAATTTCAATCATAATAATCCTTATGGACGACGTGGTTTATATTGGTTTATAGACCTGAAATGATTATCTACCAAAGGGCAGGGATAGGTGTCGGATTACATACAACAGGTTCTTCAGTAAAGTACTGATCCTTTTGATGAGGAAGTATGACACTCTTAGCATTACATGATTAACACCTCTCCTGCTCACTCACTCTTTAACAGATTGTAATATGATTAATGCAAAACTCTCCAGCACTTCCTTCCGGACTATTTTCCTGCTGCCAACATCTGCACAGGTTTCTATAATATCCTTGTTTTCTAATATTTAAACTCAAAGACATAAAGCTATGTTGTTGTTGTGTGAGTGTAAGAACACAATGATTGGTGGTAGAAGTGGCTGCAACGTAAAGGGCACCAGCTAAAATCTTTGCTAGTGCTTGTGTCTGCCAGTTTATGCTCATAAATACACGTTAAAGCTAGACTTTATCTCAACTTAGACGTGTTGAGTCACGATGATTCATTTTGTAGTGTTGATGTAAGTCTTAAGTTAATAGTGTTATTACTAATTTAATTGAATACCTTGTACTTAACAAGACAAACATTTTGTTTTAATTTATATTGTATTTACATGTTTTGAGTAAGTCTCAAGTTTAGTCGATCTGCTTTAAACTTGATTGTGAGAAACGTGTTAAGATACCCTCCAAACAGGAATAACCGGAGTTAAACAAGACAGGCCAGTGTTCAGTATCTGTGCACCAGAACACAACTCTGTTTGAAGCTGAGCTCTGACTTTTAATCATAATCTGACTATCATTTAGGTCAGCGCATGTCCAAAAAAGAAGTTCTTCTTTGCCTTAATCCTCTGTCTGGTTGGGGCTGTCATAATCTTTGTGCTACATAACAAGGAGGACCTGGAGGTGATGGAGGTGAGAACATGTTTTTAGGGTGGGTGGCAGTAGCTCAGTCTGTAGAGACTTGTCTTATGAAGCGGAGGGTTGCCGATTTTAGTCGCCAAATGGACAAAGTACGGGGTGTGGACTGGTACTTGGAAAGCGTTAAAATTCAGGATATTGTTTTCAATTTTTTTGTTGGATTTAGTTAATTTGCTTTTAGTGCATTTGTTTGATGTATCTTTGTCACCATGTCTCTCTAGACTCCCTGGCATATTCAGCAGAAAGTGAGCTCCCCCAACATCGTATCGACAGTTTCCACTGACCCTGACATGCATCACAGCTTCTGTACCTTCCAGCCACTGACCCCTAAGGAGGCTCTAGAGGAACGCGTCCTACTAGACTCCATTGCTTGGCCTGAAATTCCACCTTTGCCAGCTCCTATTTCCATAGAGCACACCAGTGATCCAGCTCACAGCACCTTCACCATTCTCCCAAGGAGGGGAGGAGGAAAGTGGCAAGTAGGGGATCAGCTGGAGGTTATGATCAAAATGTCTGACTTCCAGGGCCGTCCCAAGACATCTCCGGGAGACTTCCTACTCGCGCGGATGCACAACCAGAAGCTTGGTGCAGGTGTGGCTGGGAAAGTGGTGGATCATCTCAATGGGAGCTACTCTGCTGTATTCTCTTTACTCTGGGATGGAGAGGCACATGTTGAGGTAATAATACAAACTATCATCACAAATATAATGTTACTGTAGGTGTTTGATCAGTCTTCTAAACAATTGTTTTTGAAGCCTTAGTTCTCCCTTAGTAACTCCCTTAGTTACTGCTTCTTGTAATGACAACTCAAAATTCTTAGTCACTCTAGAAACAGTGGAACTTTTTAATTCCAGACTAAAGCAGAAGTTAAAGTAAAAGTACCATTAGCTCCAGGAGTTGGGATAACTTTGTGTCGTTGTCAGCTGACAACACCTTTTTAAAAATGAGTCTAAAGCTGATGTAGGAAATTTATTTTAGAGCACTTTTTTGTTCACCGCAACGACAATCAAACAAATCTAACTCTGACAAAACAACAAGAAAAGAAAATCGACAATAATCTAAAACTGTACTTGCTCCTGTACATTTGGGAAATACTACTCACTAAATCTAGATTACTACTGTAGGTAGTAAAGGCCCTGTCAAACATATCCGTATGGCGGAAATGTATATGGAAAACAGCCCACAATCAGTCCAAATACGTCCAACTTTTCAACGGATCAGAAAAGTGAACATTTACAGATACGCATGTCTAACCTGTTGATAGCGCATCACTTACTAATACAAAATGTATCAGACAAATGCCTAACGAATGCATAACTTATACAAAAATATTGCGTATACAAAATATTGGCAACACGCTGGTTTACGTTGATGTAAGGTAAGGCATAAGTAGTATTCGTTAAGAGCTGGCTGTGTTACGCTGGGGTGCGTTGTTGAACGCTGATGTTTTGAGCATGTTCAAAATTACCGGACGTACCCAACGTGTGTTTTCTAGTTATGCAGACGTTACATATAAGTTACGTGACGTTAGACATACGTGAATACGGAATACGTACGGGAATACTTACCTAAGTAAATACAGTACGTGAATACCAACGTAAATACGTTAGAGGTACAGAGATATAGGCTTCGTTGGCTGACGGTGAGCCCTACAGCCAATTTATTGATAACGAGTGATCAACCTATTTGTAACCTATGTTAAGATTATGCCTGACGACGGAATAATTTATTAAACGTGTTTCTACAGTACAGCTAGCGCTAGCTAGCATTTTGGGAGCTAATTGGGGTTTGAATATAATATATAGGTTCAGGGTTAAACGCTGAACATGAACTAAACTATAATATAAATACATGACATAACATTAAATAATCTGACGGGACATAACATAGTATCAGTAATTCCTTTTTCACCAGTAAGAATAATGACTGCAGTACATCATTACACATCTACAATTGAAAAAGGATTTTCACTAATGGAGATGTCATTTCCATTCCAAAAAATATTTTTTGGACATTACCATATTCATTTTGGATATGTACATACGTCATTGAAGCTACAATGATTAATTTTGACAAAAGGAGCTTCCTTTTTTTTTATATCTAAAACTCAATTCTGAAATTCAGACTGAAATGCTATTCTATATATGTGCAATTACATTTTTACTAATTACAATTCCAAGCCAACAAATCAAAAATTTAAATTTGACAAGTCAGAATTTAATGTTACACATCTAGAATTCCATTTATGATATCTGCAATGTAAGAACAATTGTAGATTTCTATAATAAAGATTGCCACTAGTAAGATTTGAGTTGTAGAGCAGTCAAAATTACATGATGGACATGTCGACTTGGAATTATAACACATCAAAATTGAGATATAGTTATCTGTAATTGAGTTTGAATAGAAGGTATGGATGGTAAAAGGAACTAAATGTAATTAAGTTATACTAGTAAAACATTTATTGTTAAATCAACATTTTGTCTGGTGAGAAATACATTCTAGATATCTATAATTAGAATTGTATAAATTGGAATTATATTTTGTTATTAAAAAGCTGTCGACATCCACAATTGCTATTACCGCAGTATTTACTTACCACTGATTCTCTATCCAATCAGGTGACACTGGTTCACCCTGGTGAGGCTATCGCAGTGCTGATAAGGATGAACAAGGAAGAGCCTGACAGGATTAAGTATAATAGCATCTTCCACTCAGGCTCACTATCTGAAAGTACCATCTGTGACGTCTGCCTACGTCCAACGCAGCAGCCGCTGTGCAACTTCACTGACTTTCGTACAGGCGATTCTTGGTTCTGCTACAAGCCACAGAATCTGAGCTGTGACACCAGGATCATCCACAATAGGAATTTCAACCCAGATATCGTAAGAATGATCAAGCCCAAGGAGGATATGCTCTTTAAAAGGTGAGGGGACAAGGAGATCAGAAGGCAACCTCCCAGGTGACTCCACAGTTTGCACAAAGAAGTCGGATTGTATAGAAGTCTGAGAGAATGATGATTCTAATGGCTTGTGACTGACAGGGATCGTAAACATTTTTAAAACGTTAGGTAATAATATTTTCAATAAAAAATTATGAAGCTAAAATCAAGAGATTCTTTTATTTACAATATACAGTTTTTCTGCAAAAAGTAAACATCCAGAGAGCCTCTGTCTTACTTTGGTTGTAGTCTTTTCAAAAATATATATTTTGCCACTTTTGCTCAAAAAAGTTATAAACATAACATCACTTGACTTAAGGTTTATATGAGTGTTAGCAATTAGTGGCCTATTTACATCCAGTGGACATTGAGCAACATTAAAATGCATTTGGAGTTGTGTTAATGTGAAATGCCCAAAAGTCATATTTTAGCTCTAGTTTGGTCTTTGAAAACAAATATCTGAGCTACTTACAAACTTTGTCTGTCTACTGACTAGCATCAGGTAATGCACAATTGGTTAATCAGAGCTTTCTTTAATGTGTGTGTGTGTGTGTGTGTGTGTGTGTGTGTGTGTGTGTGTGTGTGTGTGTGTGTGTGTGTGTGTGTGTGTGTGTGTGTGTGTTCGTTCTTTTCAGTGGCGTCAACATGAAAGTATTCATTGGGGCTTCAGGACCTGACAACGTCACCGTGTTGCCAAAAAACAAAGGTAAAGCATGATTGACATTGGAAAGAACATACCACTTTCTTGCGGGTAGTGTTCTCCTGCAGTGAGATGTCTTCAGCCCAATTTGAGAAGAGAGGATGGAGCACTAGACTCCATGTTCATGAACGTGGCACCAACTGTTAGCAGTGTGTCTAGTCTCTTGGCAGTAAAGATAGCTCATAATATGTTCATACAATCACTTAATACCAGCTGTTATTCCCAAAAATAAGGAGGAGTTGCAACTGCTTACTTGATTTTAGCATGAAAGCTGGTTTGTTTCTCAGAACTGTGTGGAGGGAGAATTCACTATTTGTATGTACCAATGAATAAAATGCCTTTAATTAACCTGTTCCCATTGTGAATCGTTGATTCAGAACTCCATTGATGGTGGCTTTTTATGTTCAGGTTCAACCTACTCAGAGTTGATTAGACTAACTTTGTTCAGCTGTTCTGGAACCAGAAACTGTTTCCCATCTCAGGGTTAGTGAACTCAGAGTTCAGGGTTAGGCTCAGAGTTAGTTAAACCTGCTTCCTGAAACGGGCTCCTCGTCAGGTAGATAAGGTTGATAAAGTCCAGTAAGGTTTTGATCCCAGTAAAGGTGCACACTACGAACATTTTCACACCATTTAGGTCTATTTAGTCAGTTTGATTGTCAAATGTTGGACAGAGTAATAACTAAAGGATGATGCTGATAGTAATCCATATTTTTCAAACTGTTAACAAGTCAAATGAAGAGACCAAAACCAACAATGAGTTAATTGCGTTTTACGCCTATTTGACCAATGTTAAAAATAACTACAGGGAACAGCTCTTTTTGGAGATCATTAAGACTTATAAATAAAATAAAAACATTGAAACATTTATAATGATTGATGTATTTTGTAGTAACAAATTGACTTGAGGTTGAGTGCCATAGATTATGCAGTTTAGGGCGGGACCTTGTTTTTTCTCCTATTTTCATAGGATTTGTTGACTAAAAAAAACATAGTAATCCCGTCCTTTTCCTTAACTTCCTCTCAGATCACCCAGAGGTGAAGAGCATCAGTGTGACATCTGCACCCTCCGGCTACTACTACCAAGGTCTGTGGAGAGCACTAGGTAACACTACAGTTCGCCAAATCAACATGTCTGCCGCCAGTCAGTGTCTGAAATTTAAGATGGTCCGCTTATATGGAGACTCCACCATCAGGCAGTGGTTTGGATTCTTCATGGAAAACCTACCAGGTAGCTGATTCACATCATTTCTGGCAACTGTGGGATTTTTGTATTGACATCTGATCCTACTGTAATACTTATAGGTATTAAGCAGTTCGATCTTCAAGAAGATAAGGATTTTGGACCCTTTATGGCCGTGGACCATTCAAACAACATCCTGGTGACGTATCGCTACCACGGTCCTCCCATCTTTTATAACAATTTACCAACCAGCAAGCTGCGGTACATTGCCAATGAACTAGATGACTTAACTGGAGGAGCCAACACTGTCGTAGCTTTTGGCATCTGGGCTCACTTCACCCATTTCCCAATGGAGGTCTACATCCGGAGGCTGCTGGGCATCCGCAGGGCGGTGATGCGGCTGCTGGACAGAGCTCCACGCACGCTGGTCATCATCCGGACCGGAAACCCCAGATCTTTGACACTTCATTATTCGCTAATCCATAGTGACTGGTACTTCAATGCAGCGTAATAAGGTGCTCAGAGCCCTGTTCAAAGGACTGAATGTTCATTGGATCGATGCCTGGGAGATGGCCGTTGCTCACCACCTGCCACACAGCCTCCACCCACAGACTCCCATTGTTATGAATATGATTGACATTCTCTTGTCCCACATTTGCCCCAAAAAGAGTGGCTAGATGTGTAAATCTATACAAATTAGGAATGCTGTGATTCAATCATAACTTACTCCCATTGATGGTGTTGACAACATTAATTTAATTGAATCAATGAGTTGAACACAACAATAATACAGTTAATAAATCATTAAAACGCAATAATGAATAATTCATACTATAAAGTCTTAACAAATGTCACAAAAACATAATTTTGAAAAAGTCACAGTATTGTATGCAATACAAACCAATGAAATGTCAAGACAATCCAGTTTAACAGGTTTCAGCTGATCCTTCGCAGCTTGTGAAAATGTCACATGACTCATATATTCATAGGATATTTAGTAAACTAGTAAATATCTAACTTGAAACAGCACTATGAAAGGCTACGGCAGGATGTAAATAATGGATGCCAAATATAAGTTATCTGTTTGTGCTTGTTAGCAGCCTTTAAATGTGTTTTATATGACAGTTTGGGTAAATGAAAGTTATACAGTGATAATATTCAATAATATCTCAACAGCCACATATTTATGATCTCCCTCACCAGATATGAATGTGTTTTATGTCTCTAAAGAACAGAAACTGACTATTTTCATGATGCAATAATAATATATTTATATGTGGTATGAAGTTTATCAGAGTATTGATCCATCTATTAAATTATATATACGATACTTTAACTTTGAATTATGAGCATTGTATGAATTGTTAATTTGGTTATGCTTTTGGTTGTGGGTTGATGGAAAGTGGGGAAATGTAGTTTTCTTTTGTTGCGCAAAACATTTGAAATACATGTAAAAAGAACAACTGGAATATTCATGAAATTGGAAGTATTTTTCTTAATGTGAAGTGTACTCACTGTTAATCACATGGTGTGTGTTTATTATAACAGGAAGGACAAAACGTGTTGTGCAAACAAAACCATTGAATAAAAATGTATTTATACCTGGGTGTCATACAGAAGTAAAAGCTAATTTTTGCACATTGTTAGTAATAATATTAATAATACATGTTATTTGGAAGCGTCTTTCAAGACACCCAAGGACACCTTACAACATACAAGAGATAAAAACAGACAAACAAAACCAGAGATATAGTGCAGACACGTAAAGAAAACAAAAAAAGGGGGAAGGACACAGAATGATGAAAACTACAGAGTAGGCCAGTTTGAACAAGTAAGTTTTGAGGTGGGATTTGAATGTTGTAATAGTTTCAGACTGTCGGATGTGTGGAGGGACAGCGTTCCAGAGCCTGGGAGTAGTGCAGCTAAAGGCCTTAGCACCTATGGTGATGAGGCGTGATGTGGGGATTGTCAGTAGACCAGCTGAGGATGAGCGGATGCAGCGGGAGGGGGTAGACTCCTGGAGGAGGTCAGATAGGTATGTGGGGGCGAGTTTGTGGAGGGCTTTGTAGGTGAGCAGAAGGTTTTTATAGTTGATCAGGGATTTGAACAGGGAGCCAGTGTAGTTTCAGGAGAATGGGGGTCATGTGTTCAGAGGATTTGTTGCGGGTAGTGATCCGGGCAGCGGAGTTTTGGATGATTTGAAGTCGGTTGAGCAGTGTGTTCAGAAGGCCAGAGAGAACAGCATTGCAGTTGTCGATCCGGGATGTAACAAATGTGTGGACCAATACTGTACTGAATTGGGACAGGGACGGGCGGAGTTTGGAGATGTTGCGCAGGTGGAAAAAAAGCAGTGTTGGTGATATTCTTTATGTGGGGTGCAAAGGAGAGGGTCCTGTCCAGAGTGACACCAAGACTCTTGACTTGACTGGAGAATGATACGGAGAAGTACTGCCACTGCAAAGCTTTTACTGAATATGCAATATATGCAGCTATTGTTGCTTTATATACATCAAAATCCTCAGCGAAGTGAACTGTTACAACCAAAATAAAATAAAAGATTTTCTGTGTTCTACATGTTTGCTCGAACTTCATTTATGTAACAAACAATTGTAAGAATCTGAATCAGAATTGTGTTTATTTCCAAGCAGGTTTTCATATACAAGGAATTTGCTTTGGTGTGTAATGGTGCAAACATAAACACAGTAGGAGAAATTTAAAATAAGAGCAAATACAGAATTTTAACACTTATATTATTAAAAAGGAAGACTTTTATAAAATAAAAATTGTGTACAAGAAATATAAATATAGAAAAAAGAATGTACAGAATGTAATGAAAAATATGTACAGTATATCTTAAAGTGGAGGAGCTGTGCAATAGTGGTCGTCGCAGAAATGTGTCATGACGCTGGATTTGCGTTTCCTGTTTTATATTGAAATGTTCCCTTCCCCTTGTGTCATGTCTGGTATTACTTCCTGCCCTTGTGTTTTTTGCCTTTCTCCCCCAGGTGTGTCTCGTTCCCTTCATTAGTTTCCTCCTTTGTGTTTGCCTTTCTCTCCCAGCTGTGTCTCGTTCCCTCATTTAGTGTCTGTGTGTATGTATCCCTGTCTGTCTCAGTGTTCTTTGTGGGTTTGTCATTTTTGTTACTCTCCTGTGCGGCTCGTGCTATCCATGTTTCCGTGTGCTTCCCTCGTGAATCTTCGTGCTATCCTGTGTCAACCCTGGTTCGTGTTTTCAGTTCTATTTGTTACCTTGTTTTATATATTGGTAAGCTTTTGCTAAAATAAACTCTCTTGTTTAACCTCATCTTGCTTTCTGCCTCCTTATTAAAAAATTTAACAAAATGTGCAAAATAGTCAGAGGGATGTGCAAAGGTTCCCACATATGGAGTATAAGGAAGAGTTTGTAGGGTACAGATGTATGATCACAAATGACAGGGGGGAGTGAGAGACGGTGTCAGTGGAGGTCTCTGGCCTTGTTGATGAGGCCAACTGCAGAGGGTAAGAAACTGTTCATATGGCGTGAGGTTTTGGTCCTGATGGACCGCAGCCTCTTGCCGGATGGAAGTGACTGAAAAAGTCTGTCCACGGTGGGAGAGGTCAGCTGCAATCTTACCTGCACGCTTCCGGGTCCTGGAGGCATGGCAGATTGCAGCTGATAACCTTCTCCGCAGAGCAAATGACACGCTGCAGTCTGACCTTGTCCCGGTCAGTGGCAGCTGCGTACCAGGAGGTGAGGATGGACTCGATGATGGCAGTGTAGAAGTGCACCATCGTCTTTGGCAGGTTGAATTTCCTTAGCTGCCACAGGAAGTACATCCTCTGCTGTGCTTTTTTGATGAGGGAGGTGATGTTCAGCTCCCACTTCAGGTCCTGGGCGATGATGGTGCCCAGGAAGCGTAAGGACTCCACAGAGTCCACCGGGGAGTCACACAGGGTGATTGGGGCAGGTGTGGCTGGGCTCTTTCTGAAGTCCACTATCATCTCCACTGTCTTTAGAGTGTTGAGCTCCAAGTGGTTCGCACTGCACCAGGTCACCAGTTGGTCAATCTCCCACCTGTAGGCCGACTCATCCCTGCCAGAGATGAGTCCGATGAGGGTGGTGTCGTCCGCGAACTTCAGGAGCTTGACTGACCGGTGACTGGAGGTACAGCTGTTGGTGTATAGGGAGAAGAGCAGAGGAGAAAGAACGCAGCCTTGGGGGGGATCCGGTGCTGATGGTCCGGAAGTCAGAGACATGTTTCTCCAGCTTCACGTGCTGTCTCCTGTAAGAATGCAATACTTGAATTTAATTCTGAGCAATCATTCTTATTTTTAATGTTTTTGATACAAGTACCTAATATAACACACGTACACACCAAGTGTCACCATACTGTCATTTCAATTACATTTTACATGTCTTCTTCCCAACATGACCAACTTCAGAAATGATAAAGAATAATTAATCTCCAAATGCAGAAACACCTGTAAAAGTACTAATTTATCACATTTTGACTGTGATGGTGTTTTCTTAGTCTTTAACACCTTTTAAACACTGCAATAAAAGCATTTTGGTCACACAAACATGTTTTCTATGATGATACTGGGGAACACTGAAACACATTTGATTACATAATGGACCTACAGATCTACAACAATAAAGTGACACAAATCTTTTGTGTCCAGGCAGGAGGTTTGCTGATGTAGGCAGATTCCATCCCTCTCTGCTATCATGTCATTATGAAATTCCTTTGGTCCTTCAATAAATAAAACTAAGATATCATATACACATTTATTCTTTATACAATGTCATACAGGAAGGAAATGTTGGTCTAGTATCAGCTAAGGTAGAAGTGAATTAAAACCTTTAAATATACCTTGCTGTTCAAAAAAATTAAAGAACATTTTATTAACTACTGTAATATTTAAATTTAAATTTAAATTAATCTTTTTTTGTGTGAATTGTCAATATTTTGCAAATTGTTCACGTCAGTTTGTTTTCTAGGATATTTCAGATTGAGAGAATGAAAATTAAAAAGTTGTCTTCAGGACCACAACGAAAAGAAGGAGGACGCGAGGAAAGGGACGGGACTCTCAGAACGACTAATCATGCCCCACAGAGAGCTCCCCTTTAGGCATGGAGGTCTATGCTCTCGGAGCCGGAGCTCTAGTGCTGTTGTTCGGAGCCTGCGCCGGCCGTGACGGTGGACTAGGACGTGGAGAAGGAGCGGGTCTTCTGTTATGATCACTGTCACGATCACTACGGTGATAGCCAACATTGACTAGAGCACCGCCCAGCAGTTGGCTATCACCATAGGGAACGTTGTTCTTCAGTTTGGACCTGAGGGGCATTGCCAAAGACAAAAAAACATTAACAACCAGAAATGGCAACCACAATGTGTCTAAGCAAAAACAAATTTGAATTATGGCTGCGCCTGTTGCCCTCGTCTTGCCGGAAGGCCAACTTGATATTGTATTTATTTATTTATTTAACCTCTTACTGTGTGGACAGCCCATCGGCGAGCCCGCAATGTACCCAATGCCACATACTCTTAGCAAGCTTAGAGTCTCGTCTATTTAGTGAGCAAAACGGTTTTGAGATCAGATTCACAACAGCAAGTACAATAGGCATCTCACATTAGCAAGTAAATCTAAAATCAAAATAATAACTTTGAGCCAACTCACCTATGAAGTCTCATCATAATCCTGTAATCAGTAATAATAAAAAAGGTCCAAAGGTCCAAATGATTGCGTTCTGTCCAAACGATTAAAATGTTTTGATCATACACGGTAAAAATGCAATAGCTCGCACATCAGCGCTGTTTTGGCGCTTCTAAGATGGATGCCGAAGTCTGACCTTTCGATTGAAACTTCATTTGAGCCAATCGGAGCTTCCATGCGTTATCTACAGCCATCAGCCAATGAGTGTCAACTTCATAAGGAGGTGCCAGCCCTCTTCTTTTGTTTACAGACTGAGCCAGCAGCAGCCGAGTCTCCCATTGACTGGCGTATCGTATAGCCAATGAAACGCTGAAGATTTAGACATATCAGTTGAATGGGTTTTATTTTACAAATCAAATCAAATCAAATTTATTTATATAGCCCAATATCACAAATTATACATTTGTCTCAGTGTGCTTTACAGACTGTACAGGTTACAACACCCTCTGTCCTTAGACCCTCGCATCGCACAAGGAAAAACTTCCTAAAAGAAACCCCACAATTAAAGGGGGTAAAATGGAAGAAACCTCAGGGAGAGCAACTAAGGAGGGATCCCTCTCCCAGAACGGACAGACTTGCAAGAGATGTCGTATGTACAGGATAAACAACATAGTACAAATACAACATTTGACAGAAATTATGTTGTGTTGAAAAAGAGAAAGTATAGATGAATCCAGGAAAATGTCAAAAAGGCTGTCCAGCAGGACCAGGGTAGCAGGCGCAGCCACGATTCCTGATCCTGACATAAACTTTATCAAAGGCAACCTGCCACATGATAGACACAGAAACTCCGGGATGATACCCCGGATGATTAGTAACATACATTTACATAAATGCATACAGATAGAGAGGGAGGGGAGGAGAGAGGAAGAGAAGGAGGAGAGCAGGGAGGTGTCCCCCGGCAGTCTAAACCTATAGCAGGATAACTAGGGGCTGATCCAAGGCAAACCTGAGCCAGCCCTAACTATAAGCTTTATCAAAACCCAGCAGTCTGGGAGCACAATGCTCTAGTTGGTTTATAAGGTACTATGAGATCTTTAAGATATGCTGGAGCCTGACCATTAATTGCTTTGTAAGTCAGGAGAAGGATTTTGAATTCTATTCTGTATTTTACCGGGAGCCAGTGTAGAGCAGCTAATACAGGAGTAATATGATCCTGTTTCCTTGTTTTTGTCAATACACGTGCCGCTGCATTTTGGATCAACTGAAGAGTCTTAAGCGACTTTTTGGGACAACTTGATAACAATGAGTTGCAGTAATCCAGCCTTGAAGAAACAAATGCATGTGTAACCGATGTATAAATGATAACATGTTTTATATTTCACAAACATCCAATTGTTCATATTTTGTTGTAATAATACTCCTTTTTGTATATTTATTTTGAGGAGTCTTATTTTGTTAAATATGCTTTTATTTTGATACTCCTGAAACCGGCACTTTCTGAGGGTTCGCGCCACTTTTCGGGAGACTGTTGGAAGGATCCGCTGAAGAGAGGTGTGCATGTCCAAAAACCCTGACCCTGTCTTTAAATATTTCCACAATAAGTATTCATTTTCACAGAAATATATAATGTGCTAAAGCAGGGGTGGGGAACCTCTGGCCTCCGGGCCGTATACGGCTCGCGAGACCATTTGTTACGGCCCTCAAGGTAATTCATAAACGCATGCAAAGAAAATCCACTAGCTAAAACAACTAGACGGCAATATTTTAAACGGGCGACTGACTGTTTTTCCTGGCCATGGTCAGGGTCCTTGAACACAACACGAGTGGAACGTGTCATCACGTGGTCACGTCATGTCAAAAAACTTCAACTTTAAACGAGACTGTCACTGACATCAGCAAACGCAGCTTGGTGAGTGTAAAACAGAGAAAGGTGGATGCGGAATGTCGTACTTTCCAGGAGAAATTGGAAGAACGATGATTTCTTTGTGGAAGTAAAAGGCCAGTGTGTCTAGTATGTGTGGACGTACTTGCGGAGATGAAAAATCATCTTGAGCGTCATTACACCATGAGACATGCCGAACTGCACGAGCTGTAAGGACGAGTGAGTTTGGATAAAGTTTGATAAAAGTTTGCTAAGAGTTTGGCCCAACAAGCAGCTCTCTCCAGAGCGTAACATGAAAACATGGAAAGATAGAGAGGTAGACCACCACACCAAGAACAGACTATTCCATCACTGCTGTGCAATTATCACTGCCATTTACAATACTCAGTTTTGATCATTTGTGCAATTATCACTGCCATGTGCAATATTCACTTTATTTTCTATTAACCACTTGGTACTTATATTATTTTTTATTCTATTTAATTGTTGTGTGCTGCCTTTTTACTTCATATGTTCTTTTGCTGTGACAAGATACATTTCCCCGTTGTGGGACTGATAAAAGATTGCTGATTTCTGATAAAACAGAAAGATATATGGATAAAAAAGTTGCTTTTTTGCACAGCATAAAAAAAAGTAAAATGAATGGGCTGTGTCTTAAAGAAAACTTGCAGAGGTTATGAGTTCAATAATTAGTATGGCCCTCGAAGAATGTTGTAAAAAAAAATGGCCCTTGATAGGAAAAAGGTTCCCCACCCCTGTGCTAAAGTGTCTGAAGCAACATTTTACATGAAGTAGGCTTATTCAGTTTAGTTTGCTCCTGAAACTTGGCATCTTTTAGCATCACAAGTGCACCAATATCAGGCGTCAAATCCTGAGTAGCAGCCAATTTCAGGATATCATTTAAGTGCTTGTGTGTGAGCCTAGAGCGCAGCTTTGTTTTATTGATGCTCATTACAGAGAAAAGTTGTTCACAAAGGTAGGTAGTCCCAAACATGAAATAGGAATAGGAATAGGAAACGGTAAATTTTTCTTGGAAAACTCTACACTCCGTGTCCACTTTTCTCCTTTTTTGACAAAGACATTTTGGTTAATGAGGCTGCGAGTGTAATGTTGACAGAACTCGCCAGCTCCAGAAGTTTTTTTACCGGCAGCTCCAGCATGAACAGTTTGCTTGCTTGGCAGTGTTGTGTGCAGATCTTCAGGCATCTTTTTCAACAAAGAACTTCAGGCGGAATTTATTTTCTTCAAATTTAGTATATTCAGACCACTATTACTCAGTGCCAGAAGCACTTGGAGTGATTCTTCATTGTTTTGCAAGAACAATAAGATAGTTATATTTTGAATGAGACCAAAATCATGCATCTGGTGCAAATGGTTGAAGAGCAGCTTATAATTTACTTTGGGTATGTCGTTTGTAGGTATATTCGGGTAAATCCCCCCACACTGTAAGAGGTTAATGGCAAATATTCCAGGATGCATTGGATTTTCTGAAATTAATGCTTATTTTTATGTACTTTTGTGTCTTGGAACAAAATAGAAAGAAAATATGCAGCATCTGTAGGCTAAGCAGAAAAAGAAACGGTCCTCCCACAGACCAGCTGGGGAAAAAAGGTTCTGACAGATAAGCACAGAGGCTGCTGCTCAATAAATTATTTATCATTGTTCTTTTATTTGGAGATCTCAGCAGAAAGATGGTCCCTCTGACTTCACTCATGTGGTGAGTAATCATGGAGTTTTTTCCCTGTAGATATAATAAGACGAACTGCCATAAGACAAGGGGAGACAGGACTATTTATACAAGAGGTGAGTGGGCACAGGTGGAAACAATCAGGGCAGGCAGATGCTGACGATGGCAGGAAAGCCACACAAAGACAGGAAGTAAAGGGATCTGGACTGAGGAAACAAGAGGTAGGTACAAAATAAAACAGGAAGTGACATGACAGACAGTGACTGACAAGACTGGACAACATGAACCCTCGAACACCGTGGTGGATCCCGGTGGTCAGGGAAGCCGTCCGACTGAAGAAGGAGTCCTTACGGGTTATGTTATCCGGGAGGACTCCGGAAACAGTTTCAGGGTACTGAAGGACTAGAAGGGCGGCAGCGGGTGTGGGAGAAGTTCGGAGAAGCTATGGAGAAGGACTTTCGGTCGGCACCAAGGTGCTTCTGGAAAACCATCCGGCACCTCAGGAGGGGGAAGCGAGGAACCATCCAAGCTGTGTACAGCAAGGGTGGGACCCTGCTGACTTTGACTGAGAAGGTTATTGGCCGGTGGAAGGAGCACTTTGAGGAACTCCTGAATCCGACTAACACGCCCTCTATGGTAGAGGCAGAGCTGGAAGCTGATGGGGGATCATCGTCAATTTCCCTGATGGAAGTCACTGAGGTAGTCAAACAACTCCACAGTGGCAAAGCCGCAGGGGTTGATGAGATCCGTCCAGAAATGCTGAAGGCTTTGGGTGTTGAGGGGCTGTCTTGGTTGACACGCCTCGTCAACATTGCGTGGAAGTCTGGGACAGAGCCTAGGGGTTGGCAGACCGGGGTGGTGGTTCCCCTATTTAAAAAGGGGGACCAGAGAGTGTGTGCCAACTACAGGGGTATCACACTTCTCAGCCTCCCTGGTAAAGTCTACTCCAAGGTACTGGAAAGGAGGGTTCGGCCGGTAGTCGAATCTCTGATTGAAGAGGAACAATGCGGATTCCGTCCTGGTCGTGGAACAATGGACCAACTCTTCACTCTCGCAAGGATCCTGGAGGGGGCCTGGCTGTACGCCCATCCGGTCTATATGTGTTTTGTGGATCTGGAGAAGGCGTATGACCGGGTCCCCGGGTGATACTGTGGGAGGTGCTGCGGGAGTATGGGGTGAGGGGGTCACTTCTGAGGGCCATCCAATCCCTGTACGCCCAAAGCGAGAGTTGTGTCCGGATACTCGGCAGTAAGTCGGACTTGTTCCCAGTGAATGTTGGCCTCCGCCAGGGCTGCGCTTTATCACCAATCCTGTTCAGGATTTTCATGGATAGGATATCGAGGCGTAGTCGTGGAGGAGAGGGGTTGCAGTTCGGTGACCTGAGGATCTCATCGCTGCTCTTTGCAGATGATGTGGTCCTTATGGCATCATCGGTCTGTGACCTTCAACAGTCACTGGATCAGTTCGCAGCCGAGTGTGAAGCGGTTGGGATCAGCACCTCAAAATCTGAGGCCATGGCTCTCAGCAGGAAACCGGTGGATTGCCTACTCCGGGTAGGGAATGAGCCTTTACCCCAAGTGAAGGAGTTCAAGTACCTCGGGGTCTTGTTCGTGAGTGAGGGGACGATGGAGCGAGAGATTGGCCGGAGAATCGGAGCAGCGGGGGCGGTATTATAGTCACTTTACCGCACCGTTGTGACGAAAAGAGAGCTGAGCCAGAAGGCAAAGCTCTCAATCTACCGGTCGATCTTCGTTCCTACCCTCACCTATGGTCATGGAGGCTTGTTCATGACCGAAAGAACGAGATCACGGGTACAAGCGGCCAAAATGAGTTTTCTCAGACGGGTAGCTGGCGTCTCCCTTAGAGATAGGATGAGAAGCTCAGCCATCCGTGAGAGACTCGGAGTAGAGCCGCTGCTCCTTTACGTTGAAAGGAGCCAGTTGAGGTGGTTTGGGCATCTAGTAAGGATGCCACCTGGGTGCCTCCCTAGGGAGGTGTTCCAGGCACGTCCAGCTGGGAGGAGACCCCGGGGAAGACCCAGGACTCGGTGGAGAGATTATATCTCCTCACTGGCCTGGGAACGCCTCAGGATCCCCCAGTCGGAGCTGGAGGATGTGGCCCGGAGAAGGGAAGATTGGGGTTCCTTACTAGAGCTGCTGCCCTCGCGACCTGGATCCCGGATAAGCAGTGGACAATGGATGGATGGATGGATGGATGGATGGATGGATGGACTGTGATTATTGTACTGTAAATGCTCTTATTCTGTCTATTTTTGTACTAATTGTTATGTTTTTGCTGTGAAGCACTTTCGGCTGCAATTCTTGTATAAAAGGTGCTATACAAATAAAGCTTATTATTATATTATTATTATTATTATTATTATTATTATTATTATTATTATTATTATTATTATTATTATTATTATTATTATTATCATCTATTGGTAAGCTGGATCATTGTAGGGAGATTGCAAATTGTTAGGCGCGACTTCTAGTGGAAACAGGAGGTCAGGGTGGATGGTCAAACAAAATTAAATTTGATCTTTTTTTTTTTTTACTAAATCAGCACCACATACATTCAGAGGTAGAGTGGAATTAGAAAAAAAATCTAATTTGATACAGCCTTCGAAAGTATTATGATCTACAACATTGTATTTTCTGTTTGTGACACGTTTTGAATCTGTCTGTTGGTCCAGCTAGTTAGCTTGTGCTGCCTTCTCAAACACAACAAAATCAATTTCAACAATAGCAGGGAACAGACCAATAGTCAGTTTTTCAAGGAGGAGGTGGACTGACGAAGTGTAAGATGCCCCTTTCAACTCTGGGAAGAATAATCATCCATCCGGGTAGTCTGGTAGGTTTTGGAGGCTGGTGGCAGCAATCAGGGAAGCAAAGCCTGGAGTGTTGGGATGATGGTATGTTGAGTCACTTTAATGAGGGCACCCCTGCACGGTTGAACTGCATGATTCTGCTTGGCTGAGCATCGACATGCAAATTTTCAGTGTGCATATCCATAACCATGTGCCCCCAGAGCCCCGTTAGAGAGCTGTGCATTGGTGATATATGACATCGTTTTACCTGTTTCTATAACATCAATCAATAAATGTTCCATCTTGTCATCAAACCCAGACTGAACTCGTATGAAGACTGTGTGATATTTTCTAAAGCTCTGGAATAAGTGGGTAAGTGGACCATAAGTTAGGATTGTCAAGAATAAACAATCAAGCTCAACTTGATAGACAATAAGTCCTGGAGGTGTGGATAAGTTTGAACATGTACAGTTCCATGACAAACTCCATTGGCTGATGAAGACTAAGTGATATGTTCAAATGCTCTGGAATAAGTGAGTAGGTGGAACTTTGTCAACTGTACCTCATACTTGCATATTTACCGACATATGACATATTGATGTGTACTGAATATGCATTTCTCAAATATTCTGGTTAACCCATTTGTGCCTGCAACTGAACTTTGCAATTTGCAATCGGTCAAATGTTTGGATGAAAAGTGAGTTTTCTTTATAATAGTTTATACTGTTTTTCTATATATTTCATTATATTTTAGGAAAAAACAGTATATAATATATATAGAGAGAGTCTACAAGGAGCACTATCAAGTATTTCAAGTCAAGTCAAAAGTATTTGGTATCTATGAACGGATAATAAGTTGAATATCAAATATGTGCACACATATGCATTGTAAAACGTATTTATATGGAAGACATAAATGTCATGATCCTGAGTTTCCTGATTTATTTTGAAGATTTATTTCCCCTTGTGTCATGTCTAGTTTTACTTTCTAACCCTAACCCTAACCCTTACTATAAGCTTTATCAAAAAGGAAAGTCTTTAGTATTTTACCGAGAGCCAGTGCATAGCAGCTAATACAGGAGTAATATGATCCCGTTTCCTAGTTCTTGTCAATACACGTGCTGCTGCATTTGCTCAGTTGTTTTTTTTACATGCATTTCAATTGTTTTGTGCAACAAAAGAAATCTACATTTCCCCACTTTCCATCAACCCACAACCAAAAGCACAACCAAGTTAACAATTCATACAATAATGGCTGCTAACAAGGACAAACAGAGGACTTATATTTGGCATCCATTATTTACATCCTGCCGTAGCCTTTCATAGCGCTATTTCAAGTTAAATATTTACCAGTTTACTAAATGTCCTTTGAATATATGAGTCATGTGACATATTCCAACTTCACAAGTTGCCAAAGATCGCCTGAAACCTGTTAAACTGGATTGTCATGACATTTTATTGGTTTGTATAGCATGCAATACTGTGACTTTTTCAAAATGATGTTTTTGTGACTTCATACTATGAATTATTCATTATTGAGTTTAAATGATTTATTCAGTTTTACTGAAATATTGTTGTGTTTAACTCATTGATTCAATTAAATTAATGTTGTCAACATCATCAATGGGAGTAAGTTATCATTGAATCACAGCATTCCTAATTTGTATAGATTTACACATCTAGCCACTGTTTTTGGGGCAAATGTGGGACAAGAGAATGTCAATCATATTTTTAATAATGGGAGTCTGTGGGTGGATGTCGTGTGGCAGGTGGTGAGCAACGACCATCTCCCAGGCATCGATCCAATGAACATTCAGTCCTGTGAACAGGGCTCTGAGCACCTTATTAAACTGCGTTGTGTACCAGTCAACATTGATTAGCGAATAATAAAGTGTCAAAGATCTGGGTTTCCCGGTCCGGATGATGACCAGAGTATGTGGAGCTCTGTCCAGCAGCCGCATCACTGCCCTGCGGATGCCCAGCAGCCTCCGGATGTAGACCTCCATTGGGAAAGAGGTGAAGTGAGCCCAGACACCAATAACTACGACAGTGTTGGCTCCTCCAGTTAAGTCATCTAGTTCATTGGCAACGTAGCGCAGCTCGCTGGTTGGAACATTCTTAAAACTGAGGGGAGGACCGTGGTAGTGGTACGTCATCAGGATGTTGTTTGTATGGTCCACGGCCATAAAGGGTCCAACAAGCTTATCTTCTTGAAGATCGAACTGCTTAAGACCTATAAGTATTACAGTAGGATCAGATGTCAATACAAAATCACACAGTTGCCAGAAATGATGTGAATCAGCTACCTGGTAGGGTTTTCATGAAGTATTCAAACCACTGCCTGATGGTGGAGTCTCCATATAGGTGGACCAGCTTGTGTTTCAGACACTGACTGGTGGCAGACATGTTGATTTGGCGAACTGTAGTGTTACCTAGTGCTCGCCACAGACCCTGGTAGGAGTAGCCAGAGGGTCCAGATGTCACACTGATGCTCTTCACCTCTGGTTGATCTGAGAGGAAGTTAAGGAAAAGGACGGGATTACTATGTTTTTGTTAGTCAAAAAAATCCCATAAAAATAGGAAAAAAAACAATTTCTTGCTACAAAATACATCAATCTTAATAAATGTGTCACAAATAAAGTTTTCTTTTTTCTTTTTAAGTCTTAGTGATCTCCTAAAACAGCTGTTCCCTATAATTTTTTAACATTAGTCAAATAGACGTAATGCATCTTTTGGTCCATTTTCAGCATTGGCTTAATAAACATACGGTGAACTAATCATGAGCAGCACAGTGTATGTGGAACTGATAAACAAAATTATCCACATACATATTAGAAAAATATGGAATACTATCAGCATTATCCTTTAATTATTACTCTGTCCAACATTTGACAATCAAACTCACTAAATAGACCTAAATGGTGTGAACATTTTTGTAGTTTGTACCTTTACTGGGATTAAAACCTTACTGGACTTTATCAACCTTATCTACCTGACGAGGAGCCTAACCCTGAGATGGGAAACAGTTTCTGGTTACAGAACACCTGAACAAAGTTAGTCTAATCAACTCTGAGAAGGTTGAACTTGAACATAAAAAGCCACCATCAATGGAGTTCTGAATCAACGATTCACAATGGCAACAGGTAATTAAAGGCATTTTATTCACTGGTACATGCATATAGTGAACTCTCCCTCCACACAGTTCTGAGAAACAAACCAGCTTTCATGCTAAAATCAAGTAAGCAGTTGCAGCTCCTCCTTATTTTTGGGAATAACAGCGGGTATTAAGTGATTGTATGAACATATTATGTGCTATCATTACCAGGGACGTGTGGTCAGGGGCAGAGCCTCCCCCGTCATCATGAAAATTAAAAAAACTAATAATAAAATAAAATAAAAATGTATATTTGTCCACTGGTCTGTGCTATAAATGCGTTTTCTGTATGATTTCAATAATGTTGATAATTTTTATAGTCAAAATCGCTGAATTTGCGTATTCTCTACAGGGAGAGATGCGGCAGCGACGAGCCTCACCACGGATTGCGCAATCCCTCGCAAACTAGTTTGAGTGCATGCATTTGCCGCGTGCTTGTTGCTATCTCTCTGTATGTCGCCAATATAATGTTTACTGACACTTTTATTATGCGTCCTGGCTTTCCATAGTCCAGTTAATGTATGTAATGTATGTGTGTAACATATTTAGTCTTGCTGATGTGACATAAAACCACAGTGAAAAAACACCAGGTGAGGCAGACAGTACTCTGCAGCACTGAAGAGGGCGCACGTGAGCCCACACTGAAGAGGGCACACGTGACCCCACAGCTTCATGTTGCTGCTGTTCTTATACGCAGAGACGGTAATCGCCAACAAGCTACTGCTAGCTAACATCAGAGTCAAGTGCATTGTAGCACCGTTTAGTTTATTTCTCCGACTGACGGCCAAAAATGGAAGATTTTACAAATAAACGTAAGACAACAATTGTATTGAAGATGGGACTAAGAGAAAACAATCCAATATTTAAAAACTAAATTTTGACCTTAAATTAAATATTATTTTGTTAATAGTGCAGTCTGTATTAAAATTAATCAAAGCATCAGACTAAAAACGCTATGGAGGATGCAGAGCAAATACCTCTCTCAGCCGCTATAAATGTAACGTTCTTTTTTGGCCAAATATGTACCATACCTGTGTGTGTATAAAGAATGCTGATATGAGATATGAAAAATAACCAGTAGTCAATGTTCATGCTGCCAAGAAAATGGTGAATAAGCTACTCAGTTGGGTTCAAATATTTGTAAATCTGACTCTGAAAGAGTCAGTGCCTCCCCAGCCATGAACCTCACCGCACGTCACTGATCCTTACTCCCAAGGGACTAGATACACTGCTAACAGTTGGTGCCACGTTCATGAACATGGAGTCTGGAGTCTAGTGATCCATGCTCCCTTCTCAAATTGGACTGAAGACATCTCTCCGCAGAAGAACACTACCCACAAGAAAGTGGTATGTTCTTTCCAATGTTTTTTGTTCTGTAGCACATTCAGTTTTGAATTCATATTATTTTTTGGCAACACTGTGACCTTCTCAGGTCCTGAAGCCCCAATGAAGACTTTCATGTTGACACCACTGAAGAAAAGCACACATAATAAAATTCCCATTTACACAGAACAAACAAAGAACTCAAATCTATAATAATTGAATGAATTTGAAACTAGAAAAATCATGCACTAAAATGAGAAAAGCTGCTTCAACACAACTTAGCCTCTTAAAAATATTTTGGTGAGTTACTGTAAAGCTGCAACATAAATAAATGGGTCCAATGACTGACGTGCAAGGTGTTATTACATAAGTTTGCAGTTCCTCTCACCTCTACAGAACTTTGTAGCCTCTTTCAGCTCATTATTTTGATTTTACTTAACCGTTTGGTTGAGTCTCACCGCTCTCATCAGCATATTTTATTAAACGCAGGAAGCAGCTGTTTTTTAAAGAAAGCTCCGATTAACCAATTGTATATTACCTACTACTAGTCAATAGACAGACAAAGTTTGCAACCAGCTCAGATATTTGTTGGTAAAGACCAAACTAGAGCTAAAATATGACTTTTGGACATTTCACATTAAAACAACTCCTAATGCATTCTAATGTTGCTCCATGTCCACTCGGTCTAAATAGGCCACTAATTGCTTATACTCATAAACTTTAAGTCATATAAAAAGGTGATAATATGCCAATGCTATGTTTATAACGTTTTACCCAAAAGTGGCAAAATATCTCTTTCTGAAAAGATCACAACCAAAATAAGACAGAGGCTCAAAATTAAAAATAAATAAAATATATTGATTTTAGCTTAATCATTTTCTATTTAAAGAATGATTACCTAATGTTTTAATATTGTTTAGGACCCTCGTCTTAACTAGGGTCATTTTCTCATAGACTTCTAAACAATCCAACTTCTTTGTCACCCCCTGCTGGATATTAAAGAGAATACAAGTTTCAGGCACTTTTGCATTAGCTTCACTTTTCAAACTGGGAGGTCGCCGTCTGATCTCCTTGCCCCCTCACATTTGAATAATCTTCTTGAAATGTTGGTTGTCCATCCTGATGTGGTTGGTTCTGGTATCACAGCTCATATTCTGTGGCTTGTAGCAAAACCAAGACTCTCCTGTACGAAGATCAATGAAGTTGCACAGCGGCTGCTGCGTTGGACGTAGGCAGATGTTACAGATGGTACTTTCAGATAGTGAGCCTGAGTGGAAGATGCTCTTGAAGTTAATCCTGTCAGGCTTTTCCCTGTTCAGCCTTATCAGCACTGCGATAGCCTCACCAGGGTGAACCAGTGTCACCTGATTGGAAAGAGAACCAGTGGTAAGTGAATACTGCGGTAATAGCAATTGTAGATGTCAACAGCTTTTTAACTAAATATAATTCCAATTTTAACAATTCTAATTATAGATATCTAGAATGTATTTCCCATATAATTCCAAGTTGACATGTCCATAATGTAACTTTGACTGCTTGCAATTCTAAATAATGATATCTACAAACTCAAATCTCACTAGTGGCAATCTTTATTGTAAAAATCTACAATTGTTCTTACGATTGATACGACATAGAAGCACATAGATACAGTAAGATTGTTATTCATGTTGGCGGTAATGACACCCGAATGCTTCAATCGGAGTGTCCTAAACTTAATCTGGAGTCGGTGTGTAGATATGCAAAGACAATGTCGGACTCTGCCAAATATAACGAGTGATGACATGTTTAGCCGCATGTCATCCTAAGACCTGGCCTCAGCCAACCAATGGGAAGAGGACAACCCCCCAGCAGGAGAGTGTATAAAAAAACTGTGAAACTTGTAAACGGGGCAATTCAGTGAAGATGGGGGAGAGAGTAACTGCTTAAATATGGTCTGTGGCTCAGTGAAACAGAATCATCATCAGCTGAGTATATCTTCTATGCTGTCATATCACATTAATAAATGCTTTGATATAAATAAGAAGTTTACTGGATTGATTCAAGATAGAAGCGCCAACTCCAAAAAAAAAAAAAAAGAACACAACAGTACCGCCCTCCTGGTCCGTATTCTGAATTTCTATCTGAATTCTCAGAATTTTTATCAAATGTAGTCCTTAAAGAAGACCAAGTAATTGTTGTAGGTGATTTTATTATTAATGTGGATATCGATAGTGACAGCCTTAATAATGCGTTTATCTCATTACTAGATTCAAGTGGGTTCAGTCAGCATGTACATGAACCAACTCACTATTTAAACCCTGGACCTTGTTCTGGGATATGGTGTTGACATTGAAAGTTTATCAGTCGGTCCACATAATCCTCTTTTATCAGACCATTTTTTAATAACTTTTGAAGTCCTGTTACTGGACTACAAGCCAGTAGGCAACATATCCTACACTTGATGTCTATCTGATAGTGCTGTGGCTAAATTTAAGGAAGTGATTCCATCAGCACTTAATTCAATCCCATGTCTCAATATCAATATAACAGAGGACTTCAATGCAAACTTTAGTCCCTCCCAAATTACTCATCTTGTTGATAGCGCTGCAGCCTCACTGCGAATAACACTCGACTCTGTCGCTCCTCTAATGGCATTCCACCAAGCTGGAAGAATCTCGTTTAGTCTGGTTAGATCATTTTAAAACGTATAAGAAGATCTCCGTAATGCCAGAGCAGCTTATTACTCTTCATTAATAGAAGATAATAAGAACAATCCCAGGTTTCTTTTCAGCACTGTAGACAGGCTGACAGAGAGCCACAGCTCTATTGAGCTTTCTATTCCTATATCTCTCAGTAGTGACGACTTCATGAGCTTCTTTGACAAAATGAATCACCTCCTGCCTTCAAAACGGTAATAAATTAACTTCAACCTCCGGAACCATAAACACAGCTGTAACTCCTGAAATATACCAAGACTGTTTTACTTCAATCGACCTTAACCAACTAACTTCAACAATATCGCTGTCTAAGCAAACCACCTGTCCGGGGACCGGTACCAGTCCGTGGGTCATTTGGTACCGGGCCGCACAGAAAGATTGAATAAAAAAGTATTTTATTTTGAAAGAGGTTTTATTTTTGAAAAATCACCGGATACATCTGTCTGTGCGTTCGTGTCTCTTGACACATGTCAAGACGCTCGTCTCAGTCAAGTGATACTTTACTTCAAAAAATTAAGCCCACAAGCAACAATGAGTGGAAAACAAATGTCTTTAAAGAGCTTTTTTTGGAAAAGGGAAAAGACCCAATGAGGAGACATTTAGAAGACAATATCAGCAGTCTTACTTAAAATACGTGTTTACCGCTACAGGTGATTCTCATGCGCCACTCTGCATATTATACAGGCTCGCACATGAGGCAACGAAGCCTTCATAACGGCTTCGCCGGCACCCGGCGTTAAAAGACAAGCCCTTGGAGTTTTTTGAAAGAAAAACATGAACAAGAAGGACATAAACAATTACTGTGACTTCCTGCTTTCTCGCTGTGCGGACGCTTCTCTGCTTGCTCTTGCCATGCTTACCTCTGCTTGCATCTTTCTGCTAATATTAATTTAATTTTCACGGATATGCCCCCCTGCACGGACTGCCGTGGACATCTACAGAAGATTGTAGTACTTCAGGCAAAGATATTTCATCTAGAAGAGAAGGATACAACAATACAATGGACCCCAAAGGTGAAGCTACAGCTTGCCCCGGAGAACAGTCACGTCTGGAATAAGCGTGGAGCAGGACTTAAAGCCACCCCTAACAAACTAGAAGAACCCGACTTGACAGAAAGAGACTGGCCTCCGCTGCCATCAGACCGGCAACGGCTCACATCAACCCCCGCTGCGCAACCGTGGATTGTAGCAGTGAACACGGCAAAGAATGCCCCGCCGCCACTGATGTCTCTACAGCTGCAAAACAGATTCCTACCGCTACAAACCGAGTCTGGATCGCCGCTGGAGGACCCAGCTCGCCTGTCAGTCCCGCGCCATTCGGGCAGAACGAGACGCAGTGGACCGCAGAAGCTGACGGAGGACGATCAGCGGATCACTGAGCAAACAGCGGATCGAGGATGTGCGCCGAACAGAGGCACCACAGATCACTGAGCCAGCAGCGCTAATTATCGGCGACTCTACTGTATCATGCATTAACATTAACGGTAAGAAAGATACCAAAACTGATGAAATGATCTGATGAAATGATCTGTGACATAACAGAAAAACTTCCAGAAATGCTGTCTGTCCACAAATATGTGAACAAGGTTATTATTCATTCCGGGAATAATTATATCTCAAGGGGAGAAACAGAAACACTAAAACGTGACTTTACTGAACTGCTCAAAGTTGTAGGCTCTAAAGACATTGAAACATACAACATACATTGAAACAAACATCAGTGGTCCCATCCCACCAGCCAGGTCAGGAGTGAATTGTTTTAGCAGAATTTTGGGGCTCAGCAGGTGGCTATCAGGTGCCTGTCCCCTGCACAAAGTGAACTTAATTGACAACTTCAATCTATTCTGGCAGCGTAGAGGCCTTTTTGGAAGAAATGGACTTTCTCTCAACAGATCTGGAGAAAAACTGTTCGCTTCCAATATAGATCACGCCTTTAGCCACCCGACTTTGGCTAAATGCAAGGAGACACCATCCCCCACACCACCAGATAACCACCATAATGACGTCCAAACAACTGCAGCGAGTGACCTTGCTGCAATACCAGCCACAACAAGCCTGCACACCAAGGACCCCAGTCCCTCAACTCCACCGACAGACATAGATGAAGTTGAAATTTTGTGGAGTAGCACTGAGACACCCTCCCCTCCCCCTCTTCCTCATCTTCCTCTCCCTTCCTCCCTTTTAGCGACAGGATGAACAAATTGGTGAAAGGTGGTCTTAAAATGACACCACAAATAACCCCCCGCTCAAAACCATCATATCCCAATATCATCCCCCATTCTTCTCCCCCCTCCCAGACGTCCCCCGCACCTCCCCCTCGGCTTATGCCAAAAGCCTGCTCATGGACACTCAAGGACATCACTCCCCCCAAACTGGTCATGTCGTTCCTGTCTTGACTACTACCAGACTAAATAATCAGCGCTCAGCACGCACTGCGTCTGGTTATCTTAGATATATCAGTGCACAGCCAGGACCGGCTTTGACTCCCTGCAGCTGAAAGTGACTCTTCTGAATGTCAGATCACTGGCTACCAAATCTTTTTTGATTAATGATATGATAGTTCAAAAGAACTTGCACTGTATGTTTCTAGTTGAGACCTGGTTAAACAACATTACTGGTGTGGCAACACTGACTGAGACGTGTCCTCCTAACTATAAATACTATCAGGCAGTCAGGCAATGGGAGGTGGGATTGCCGCTATCTTATCAGCGTCGCTTGTATGTAATGACATTGACCTGGGTGAATTTACATCATTTGAATATCTTGCTATTGAGCTCAAAGCAGAATTATCTTTGCTCATCATCACATTGTACAGGCCACCAAAATATTCAGCACTATTTCTACAGGAATTCTCAGAGCTGATTTCACTCAGCATCACTAGATGTGAAAAAATAATCCTGCATGGAGACCTAACTATTCACGTAAATAAGAAGAATGATCCCAAGACTATTGAACTTGAAAAGTTACTAGACAGCTATGATCTAAAACAAAATATCAGTGAACCCACTCATCAGCATGGTAACACACTAGACTTAGTGATAACGACAAGGCTGGACATCGATAAGGTCTCAGTAATCGAATTACCAATATCTGACCATCACTGTGTGTTTTTTTTTTATGCTAACTTACTCTTAACAAAGACCAAAAGAGAGACAGTGGTTAAAAAAAGAATACTAGATGACACAGCAGAGGAAACATTCTCTAACATCATGAGAACATATGAGCCATGCTCAGACTGCTCCTTAAATCTCATGGTTGAAAATCTAAACAACACCTTGTCATCTACCCTGGATACTGTTGCTCCATTAAAGGTAAAAAATAAATCCACTGACAGAATCTCCCCATGAACAAACAACAGCAATGTTACTCAGACTAAGAGGACTTGTAGAGCAGCTGAACGAAGGTGGAGGAAAACTAAGCTCACAGTTAACTATGATATCTACAAAGAATCCATGGCTGCCTATGGTAAAGCAATGCAGCTGGCAAGAAAGGATTACTTTTCTAAGATTATCACAGAGAATGTTGGAAATTCTAGAATACTATTCTCAACTATTAACCAACTATTGAACACTGCCCCCACCCCTCCGCAGTCCTCTGCATCAAAGTGTGAAGAACTCGCATTGTTCCTCAATAATAAAATAACTTCAATCAGAGCCAGCATCACTTATGATGCAGACACAGAGTACATATGCAAACATTGTGATGTAACCATGGGAACATTCACCTGCATCACATTAACTGAGCTTCATAAAACTGTGATGGAATGTAACTCCTCCACCTCTTGTGTTGACCCGATACCTACAGCATTCTTTAAGCGGATATTCGACAGCATTTCAAGACACGTCCTACATATTATAAACACGTCTCTTCTAACGGGCATCTTCCCAGACGTCTTCAAAACAGCCGTTATAAAACCCTTTCTAAGGAAACCTAACCTAGACAGTAATATGCTGACCAACTATAGCATCAGCAAAATACTAGAAAAAATAGTCTCGGTCCAAATAAACTCCTTTCTTAAAGAAAACAACATCCTGGAGGAATTTCAATCAGGCTTCAGAGCATGCCACAGCACCGAAACTGCTCTGACTAAAATAATTAGTGACCTCAGACTAAACTCTGACACAAACAAGGTCTCAATTCTTATCCTGCTAGACCTGAGCGCAGCATTTGACATGATCGACCATGACATCCTTTCTGACTGTGTATTAAACTGGTTCAGAACATATATCAAAGGGAGAAAGTATTTTGTCAGGCTTGGAGATCATGTGTCAGAGAAGCATGATGCCCACTTTGGAGTTCCACAAGGGAGCTGCCTCGGTCCATTACTGTTCTCCCTATACATGCTACCACTGGGGGACATCATTACAGAACACAATGTGTGCTTCCATAGCTACGCGGATGACACACAACTGTACATCTCTGCTGAACCAAATGATACTACAGCTATTAACTCCATCACCACCTGTATGTCAGCAATAAATAAATGGATGAGCAATAATTTCTTAAAATTAAATGAGAACAAAACTGAAATCCTATTAGTAGGTCCTGTAGCAAAAAGAGAGATGATGCTGAATAACATGGGGAAACTTACTCCTTGGATTAAACCTGAAGTTACAAGTCTTGGTGTTATCATAGACTCAGATCTAAGTTTTAAATCCCACATAAACAAGGTGACAAAAACATAATTCTTCCACCTTAGAAATATAGCTAAAATCAGACAATTTATAAATCAAAAGGATGCTGAAAAACTAATCCATGCTTTTATCTCAAGCAGACTCGATTACTGTAATGCACTCTTTACCGGCCTTCCAAAAAAAACAACGGAGAGACTTCAGCTCATCCAAAACGCTGCAGCGAGGCTGCTGACTAGAACCAAGAGGAGAAACCACATCAGTCCAGTGTTAGCTGCTCTACACTGGCTTCCAGTAACTTTTAGAATTGATTTTAAGGTCCTCCTTCTTGTATACAAAGCCCTAAATGGAATCGCACCAAGTTACACTGCCAACTCTCTAATAAACTATGTGCCCCCAAGAACATTACGATCATCCACTATTGGTTTATTAAATGTTCCCAGAAACATCCAAAAGAAAATTGGGGATGCAGCCTTTTGCAATTATGCACCAAAGCTATGGAACACTTTACCTGCAGACATTAGGGAGGCAAGCTCGCTCAATATCTTCAAAAGTAAGCTAAAAGCATATCTCTTTACTTTAGCCTTTTAATAGTGATATTTTATATCTCTTTACTTTAGCCTTTTAATAGTGATATTTTATATCTCTTTACTTTAGCCTTTTAATAGTGATATTTTATATCTCTTTACTTTAGCCTTTTAATGGTGATATTTTATATCTTTTTATCTTAGCCACTTTAAACTAATTTAAATGATTTCATACATTTTTAGCTTGGTTTTCCTGAAGGAGGATCATTTAGTGTTGAGGAAGTAAGAAAGTTAAATGTAAGGTTGAGAGAGCAAGAGGAAAAGGTAATGTCAAAGAGAAAGATTAAATCTGAAGCGTTGAAAACAATGGAAGAACATAAAAGACAGTTTATGTTATGGGATAAGGAAGCAGAGAACAGGGATAGGAAGAAAGTATGTGGATTATTTGCAAAGACAAATATAGATGAAAGTACAGACAAAGGAATTATGAAAATGTCAAAGAATATGTAAAGGCTGCTATTTTATCTGCTATTTTAATTCAGCTAGTTTTATACAATTTTAATTCTGCTATATTATATTATTTTATTACTCCCCGAGGTTTCTTCCAATTTTCCCCCTTTAATTATGAGGTTTTTCCTTGTGCGATGCGAGGGTCTAAGGACTGAGGATGTCGTAACCTGTACAGTCTGTAAAGCACACTGAGACAAATGTGTAATTTGTGATATTGGGTTATATAAATACATTTGATTTGATTTGAACTGGAATATTCATGAAATGGGAAGTATTTTTCTTAATGTGAAGTGTACTCACTGTTAATCACATGGTGTGTGTTTATTTTAACAGGAAGGACAAAATGGGTTGTGCAAACAAAACCATTGAATAAAAATATTTATATATTGGTGTTTCATACGGAAGTAAAAGCACTTTGCAAATTGTTATTACTGCCACTGCAAAGTTTTTACAGAATATGCACTATGGAGGCTTTGTTACTTTAAATACATCAAAATCTTCAGCAAAGTGACCCGTTACAACCTAAATTAAATAAAAGGTGTTCTACATGTTTGCTCGTACTTCATTTATGTAACAACCAATTATAAGAATGCAATACTTAAATTTAATTATGGGCAATCATTCTTATTTTGAATAAAAGTATTTTGATCACACAAACATTTTTTTTCTATGACCTTAATGGAGAACACTGGCTCTGTGGGAAGGTGTTGAGCTTTATATCCTGAACCACAGCATCCCAGGTGTGGCTCATCAAGCTGAAGACTTGGATCCAGCAAGACAAACAAACACAGAGCCAGCAGAACACAGAGACACCTGGTGGAGTGGAGAGGTCATCACATGTTCCAGTGACGTGCGGTGAGGTTCATGGCTGGTGAGGCACTGACTCAGATTTACAAATATATGAACGCAACAGAGTAGCTTATTCACCATTTTCTTGACAGCACACACACACACACACACACACACACACACACACACACACACACACACACACTCTATCACTTACATACACCGTCCAGTTGTATTCCTATCTATATTTTGAAGGTTGGTACAGAGGGGTTTGTTCATATTTGTACATACATTCATAGCCTGATTTATTGACGTTTGTATTCCTAAAAACATGGAGAATTATTTTTATTATGGCCGACAGTAGTTTCTGATACACGATAAAAAGATGTATCCGAATTTCTCTCTGTAAAAACCGTTGACTCTAATATGTCAACAAAATTAAACAAGAATGTTGAACCTGGCTTCATTCAGTGTTCAGATTTCTGTTCTGGAAATGTATGCAAATGATCACATATTTAATAAGAGAATGCCTCACTTGCATATTCAAACATCAAATTGTCTTAATGTAAGTAACCGACTGGCTAAATTGTATGGTGATACCTAATAGCTCAAATGTTTTACCCTTCACCTGTAGTGTCTCCCCTTAAGACTACAAAAGTATCTGCTAGTTTGAGTGACATGAAGTTGTGATGAACTCCTTTTAACGTGACATAATGTGTGAGATCCTTTACCCTCATGGGCACCAAGTTGTAGTCAAAAGTGGGGGTGAAAGATTAGTGACAGGCAAGGTGAGGTAGGGCAGGACAATTTATATTTAATGAACACCTGAAAGTGCCTTTTCCTGCAATAGAGTGTTCAATCCCGCCCAAAAGGTTCTGTTTATATTGCACTATACATTATCTCCCGGCAGATTGGGCGGACCTGGCTGGTGGAAACGGCCAGATATAGCTCAAATGTTTAAAAATAGAACAGTTGTGTGATCACAAAGTGGGGATGCAAAAGCACATGTTTGCTCCCCCAAGTCTAATAGTGAGGGAGCAGCTGCTCCACTAGCGCCAATGCTCAGTCGCCTATGTGCAGTTATATTAGTTAAAGTGATTCTAGAGGTTTTTAACAGAAATAAATCTGCATCAGTTGATTTGATACGTTCCTTGTGGCCTAGCCCTGGTGAAAGTTGCTGAGCATGAAGATTCATCAAGATGAAGATTTTCGTTCTTATCTTTTTTTCAGTGTTGAAGTGAAATTAACCCATTTGAATCAAAATTAATGTAGTTTATAATTGTTTACTTACATATGCCCAAATTATATATTAGTCTTCCACTTGAGGACACTAAGACCTCTTCTGATTCATTATTAATCTTTTTTTTAAATCCTCTGATTTATTATTCAGCAAAATTAAATCCTTTATTTTGAAATATTAAACCACAAAACTGTTTTTATAACGCCAGAACAAAAGGGATGTTTAGACAAAGGGTATTTGTGCTGCCTATTTCTATGTTTATAGAGTTGGGACATGTTTTTTGGCTCAGAGAGAGCGCTCCTTGGTTTGTTGGGGGCGTGTCAGAGTGAGCCTCCCTGCTTTGCGAGGATCTTTGTAAACAGAGCATGGCGATCAACACGTGGAGCAGAGACTCCATGTAAACTGTGTTAGTGTCTGTGATGCTTGAGCCTTGGAGACTATTTGTCTGAGTTATTCATGTGCAATTTGGATTTGTTATGTGCAGAATGTTTGAAGTTTGTAACTTTTGGTCTGAAGCTAGTTTAATGTGTGCTAATTTAGCTAATGGCCATCTGTGATATTTCTAGCTAATAGTGATGCTAATGATAGCTAATTCTTTTAATAGTATGTGTGTCGTTTGTACAGTGCTACTTATGTTATGTAAAGCCTGCATACTTATGTGTTTTATTTCTGTATTGTTACAGTTTTACAAAGTAAAAGAAGAACAGTAAAGTCAAGAAAGCAAACCTTGCATCTTTATTGGAGGACTTTTGAATGTTAGCTAACTGCCTAGCTACACATAGGAATACGCTGTAAGGGCAGAACACTATTAATAAATGAAGCAGAGGAAAATGGAACAGCCCCACTCTCTTAGTGAATAAGCTCATCCCAAGTGAGTCTGCTTTTAAAACACTAAGACTTGCATATCAGTATGGATTATCAGTGGCGGCAGAGGAATGCAGCCATTGGTAAGAGCTTTTAGATGGCACATTAGTTGGCTGCTAAACAGCCTCTGGAGGGAGACATGATTGATAGCTGTTGTCAATATGAGGGCTCCCTCATGTCATGTGTCACTGCATTGTGGAGGTTTTCTCTACTATGAACACACACTCCCCGGGACATCTCAATCAATAGTCTGTCGTCTCAGATCCATACACACTTCCTGTTATCCGACAGTGTATCAAGCAACCGGAGATGTGACCTTACATGCATTTGTAAATACATGTGTGTATGTGTGGATGAATAGCATCAATAAAGGATACAACGCACCCAGAAAATAGATAACTTTAACAATTTTATTTGTGAAAAACTACAAGCAAAATTCATAAATAGACGTTTCTATTTGAAGCGGAAGGAAAATGATCAGGTTAGCCTATAAGCGCAAAGTCGTGCACATGCTAGAAACATGTATTATTTTAACATTATAAGCTAGACAAGGAGCCGTGATCCACTGAAAATGCTGCGTACATTTCCACACCAGGAACATAATGTGGCCATTTCAATCAGCTATAAAAAATTAAAGAATAAAAAACTAAAAGAAAACTGGATTAAACAAAGAATGGATTATTGTACTGTCCTAAAACTTTTTTTTTTTTTTACTTTTTTCTTTTAAACCGAGCAATAACTTTAAAAGCATTGTACAAGACATTGTTATAGGAAGAAATGGGTTTGTATAATACACTTAATTGGAAATTCACGGTTAAGGTTATACAGTCAGTAAACAAGCCTTATATATTTGGGTCTCTGACAAACAAAGCTAAAAAATGTAACCATCTTTACACAGTAAATTAAGGTTACTGGTCGCACACAAGAACAGAATTGCTTGCGTGGAAAAGGAAACAGGAAACAAAAGCCTTCAGCTCCAATGCCATCATTCATAATGTTTTGCACCTTTTTAAAATTCTATATACAAGCAATAATTCATATATTCAGCAAATGGCCATTTGTCAATAATTTAACAATGAATCCTTTGTTGGAGTACTCAGTCAAGTGAATGTGGTTGCAGATAAGGCAGGTGAAAAGATGGCTTTTTAGGCCCATTTCTAATAGATTGCAATACAAAGCAAGGTTTTTTACTTTCTCAGTAAAAATTGGACAAAACATTTCCCCCCCCTGTCTGACCCACATTTAGTTTTATACACATTGCTTTTCCTCACTTTGAACACTGATTCCATATTTGTATGCATTAAAGTACATAATTACATTAGCTTAAGAGCAGAAAAACCTCATGAACACATATCTCTTGGACTTCAAACATTGCTTACGACACATATGATTATCATCCCTACGTGTGGAACTGCAAAGCTTTTAGTTGACACGGATCAAATCCTGCCCCTCGGATCCTAGTAGGATATATTGAGTTGTTTTTAGGATTTGTTAATCTCACCTAACCTGGTTTCAGTTGCTCTGGGATCGGCTCAATTGGTGAGTGGGGGCCTCCGTTCGGGGAGCTACGTGTACTGTGGTAGTGAAGAAGGGGCTTACTAAGGCCAAAGGCTTCGACCCAGCAGACTTGGAGCTCTTCTCAGCTACCCACTGACACCCAGTTTGTTTCTCATCGCCTGCACAATGAGGCAACAGCCACCTGCTGGGTGTGGGGCCGCAAGTGCTCTTCGACTCACAGTACTGACAGTTATCTGCCCCTAACTTAGCCGCGCACAGAGACAAGTGGACAATAAGAACACCATTTACATGGATTATATTAGTCTTTATTTAAACTGTTATTCATCTCACACATTAGATAATTGCATTTCAAATTGTTATTTATCTGTCTATGTATCATGTCATTATGAAATTCCTTTGGTCCTTCAATAAATAAAACTAAGATATCATATACACATTTATTCTTTATACAATTTCATACAGTTAAAAGGAAATGTTGGTCTAGTATCAGCTAAGGTGGAAGTGAATTAAAACCCTTAAATAAGCCTTGCTGTTCTAAAAATTGAAAGAACATTTGTGTTTTAACTACTGTAATATTATTTTTGCCTTCAATGACAGGAGTCTTAAATTAATTTAAAATAAAAAAGTGAATTGTCAATATTTTGCAAATTGTTCTCGTCTTTGCACTTGTTTTCTAGGATATTTCAGGTTGAAAGAATGAAAATTAAAAAGTTGTCTTCAGGACCACAACGAAAAGAAAAATGAAATCAATTCACAACAGCTTGACACAACAGGTCTATTTTACAGTTCGATATGGTTTTACCAAGTGGAACTGCATGTAACCGTCCTTCAGTCACCACAGAAAAAACTCTGGCTCAAGAGCTGAGAGGACAGCTCTAACCTTCAGCCAGAAAACTCAATATCCATGTACGGAATGCAGAAAATATCAACAGCTTTTAGTGTTTTACACAACAGCCTACACTGTACAGTTAAGGACATAAGATACTGTATAAGAGATCTGCTATAGCATACTAAATCATAGACAATCTAGTTGGAAAAGTCAGGTGTCTGAACCTCAGGTGACCTTCTGATGCAGAGAACAAGACGGACCTGGTGGAGGTCCCGACAGTCCAGAGTGAGACAGTGTTATTGAGAAAAGTGAATGAGAATTTGATTCATCAGCACTCTGTCACATTGAGTGACTGGGCAATCCCAGATCTGCAAAACCACTTCACAGTGTATCTAGCACCTGTGTGTGTGTGTGTGTGTGTGTGTGTGTGTGTGTGTGTGTGTGTGTGTGTGTGTGTGTGTGTGTGTGTGGTGTGTGTGTGTGTGTGTGTGTGTGTGTGTGTGTGTGTGTGTGAGAGAGAGAGTCTCGAGTCTCGTCCTATCATCTTCAAACTGTCATAAAAACACTGAAGGAATGATCAAATCGGCAGGGCTACACAGCAAAGCTTCAACATAAAGAGGAGAATACCAAAGTATACAGGTGCAACAGGTAATAAATAAGGGTAATAATAGTTTAAAGTTATTGAAATGATGGTGGTTATTGTGCCCAGCGGAAAATTCTTTACAAAAACAAAAAACGTCGACTTGGCCTCACATCCACGTACAAATATAAAACAATACATACAAGTGTCTGGATGCTACCGGAAGGGGAGGTTGGGGATGGGGCATTAATTCCTTGTAGCCCAGCTCTCCTCGCCTTGGTCAAGGGTATAACCGCGAGGGAAGTTCGCCCCCAGCAGGGCGTTGTGTATCCCCGGCAGGCGCACCGCACTGTTCCTCTCAGCATCTAGGGGTAGTCATGGAATGCAGGCAGGGCAGCAATGGGAAAGGTTAAAATCTCTCCCCCTATGGGATCCATAGTGTCCAGAAATGGGGAAAGGGGTGGGGGGGATGGAGCGGGTTGAGGACGGGAGGAAAGGGACGGGCCCTCAGAACGACTCATCGTGCCCCACAGAGAGCTCCCCTTTAGGCGTGGAGGCCCGCGACGAGCTCTTGTCCATGCTCTCGGAGCCGGAGCTCTGGTGCTGTTGTTCGGAGCCCGCGCTGGACGTGATGGTGGACGAGGACGTGGAGGAGGAGCGGGTCTTCTCCTTAAAGTCTGTTATGATCACTGTCACGTTCCCTACGGTGATAGCCAACTGCTGGGCGGTGCTCCGGTCAATGTTCTTCAGTTTGGGCCTGAGGGGCATAGACAAAGACAAAAAATCATTAACAACCAGAAATGGCAACCACAATGTGTAAGCAACAACAATGGAGGAAGCTGCCAGCACTGTGGGGGTGGTTACACTAAATTGCTCAATTCATCGGGTGACACATGAACCGTCAGAACAAGTGTATATAAAGTGAGAGTGGGTGTTTGGTGTAAAAGATCATTTGTGAATCATTTGAGGTTTCCCACTAGCTGTGTGCTGCATGACTTTCTCTGAAAATAAGTGCTGTGTAGTCGTACATGTAAAACCATGTGCTCTGCCACAGAGACGCAGAGTATGAGAGGATGCTACTCACCTAGAAATGTGAGAGTTCTTGTTGGTCTTGGTTGCTGATTTTCCAGACTGTATGCTGTGTTTGTCACTGGGTGGGCTCTGATTGTTGTCTGATTTGGGTCTGGAGGAAAACAAATACACGGCAGTGAGGATAATACCAGCACAGACGAACAGCCCGAGACACAAGGGATGACTCGACATTGTACACTGACCTGGTCTTTTTGCTGCCGGGCTTCTTTGTGACGGCTGGGATAATGTCCTTCTCTCTGTCGGGTTTGTCTTTGATTGGCTGTTGTTCGTTGTCGCTCTTTTCCTTCTCAGGAAAGTCTACCTCTGGCCTCACTATCTCTGGACGCTCGACCTCCGGGCGTCCCTCTCCGATGGCACGCTCTCCTTCGCCGTCCTGGCGCTCCTTGTCTGTGCGCTCACTCCTCTCCCTCCGCTCCTTCTTGGGAGGGGGAGGCATCGGGTACTGCTGAGCCACCTGCTGGGCAACCAGCTGGGAGTTGATCCTGGGTTTCCTGTGAAGGAGATCCAAGGCACAAAGATGGATTAGCCTCGTAGTGGAGCTGCGAGCTGACTGGCTACGCACCAACGCGGTCACACTACATCTGACAAAGAGGTGACTGAACCTACAGGCCGGCGAGGGAGAACAGGGCTGCTAAAGAGGTAGGTTTACGCAGCCGCTTCCTGGTGGAGCAGCTCTGTTTTGAGGGCTAATCTCATTACTTTACGGCTGTAATAAAATGAATGCACAGGATCACAAGGTGGGACATTTGCCGAACGTCACTTAGGTCCTCTAATCTGATTACTGCAGGGTTGGCCCCATTTGTCACAGACTGAGATTCAGTTTGACATGGTGTAGCTGCTCACTGAGCTAACCAGCAACCACAGAGTGACTGCCACCTTTTGACTGATTTTCAATCACATACGTAAACACAAACCGCAACCATCTAAAAATGTCACGTGCAACTGTCAAAGAATCCCACCACTATATCCTAAAAGCGGCGGTTCACATAAAAACCATCCTTTTCCACTGTGGTGTATCAGCACTGAACGGTTACAAACATGCATGCAGCAAGCGCAGCATCAGCTGTGCAGATGAGCAGGGCCTGAAATTGTGAGGCAAACTGCTAACCAGTCAGACTGCCTGAGCCAACACACACCTGCAGCATAATGGACACCAGCTGGCAGCATCTGGGGGTTAGGCAGAGGACCTGGGGGGAGGGGGAAGAATGAATGCAGCCTTCCAGAGACCCAACTGCAGCCAGCAACATAGATAATCACAGGCCAGCACTGGGCAAGCATGGTAAGGAGTAAACCACAAGTACGCTCACACACACAAACACGCAGTTGAAAAGCTTAGTGTGCAAACAAACATCCTGGCACAGCTCTGTGGCTGCTCAGGAGGCCTTTCAACAAAAAGACAACACGTTATACTAGCTAGCTGTGTATACCCAAAGCTTCCAAAACCAATTATAGTCTTGGCAGGAAGGTTTTTTTTGTGATATCCCAGCTGAGGATCATATGACGATCCTGTGAACTGCGTTTAGGAGATCTGTGGTCAAGTAGGACATTTTTAAAGTTGTAGAAACTGTCAGTCTAAGCATCGAGCTAGATAAACAAGTGTTACTTCTGGAAAATGAAGCTCCGACAGTGAAAACAAATTATTATGGCTTTGCTTTTGGAATGGAATGGAAAACAGAAGATGCTCAATAGTGTGTCAGACTGATGACGCTGATTTCAGTGGCTTGCTGTGAAGAGGGGTTTTCAGACTGCTGCTTAAATAGTTAGCTTCAGTGTTTAAATTTGGCCACATGATATTGCAGTACAGTTACTCTTGTTTCTGCACTTCCATCCTCACACGTCTTTCACAAATTGACACTTCAGTCCGTATATCAGAGTAGTGCAGGGATAGCCCGCGGGCTATCTCATGCGACTAAGTGAGTCGCCCGCAGAGCATGTTCTAAAAATAGCGCTAGTCAAAATTTCTATTTAATTGTTTTGCTGTTTTTTTTGTTTTGTTTTTAAATCAATAACACTTGAATTATTCTTTAAAATGACAATATTGAATATAGAATTAAAAAAACTAAAATGTTTTATGTATATGAACTCTAACCCTGTAAGCTAAATCTCCATTTCCCTTCTCGCTGAGACAAGCTAGTGGGAGCAGCTACGGTGGGGCGCGAGCTGCGTTGTTTACGCTAAACATTTTCGCAGAGAAGCGAAAGAAAACTAACTATTTTCATAATGATTGGGAGGAAGAATAATTTTTTACAACAGCGAAAGAAAAGTGTGTATGTCTCAATTGCGGGGCGACGGCAAAGCGGCACAATTTGGAGACACTTCGGTACGTGTCACAAAGCTACCATGCTAACTAACTAACTAACTAACTAATTAACTAACTAACTAACTAACTCCCACCTGCAACACTGCGGGCAGAACAAGCCGAGACTTAAAGCAGCTTTGGGCAGCAGCATCTCTTTTCACCAGGCCGGTCAACAAGTCACAGAAAGCAACGGGAGCTTCATTTAGAGCTGCACATTATTTACCGTAATTTCCGGACTATAAGCCGCGACTTTTTCCCCATTTTTCCACCCTGCGGTTTATATAACGGTGCGGCTAATCTATGGACTTTTACAGCTAACGGCCACTAGAGGAATTCCTAAATCTATGGATTTTACAGGTTACAGTCCACCGGATGCCGGAAAAGAGCGCGCAAAAGTAAAAGTGGAACCGCGAGTGGTACGAGAGACAGACGGACATTACGAGAGACAGACAGTTTGTTCAGTGGGAGGCGTGGATAACTAGTGGCGATAAATCATTCACCAAAACTGGTTGCACGCGAAAAGCAACTTTCGCTCAAGTTTGCGAGTGGATCCTGACAGCGTGGAAGAGTGTTAAAACATCCCCGATCACCAACGGGTTCCGAAAGGCTGGAATGCTGCGTGATGAAGAGGAGGATGCCGCCACAGCTGAGGCCTTTCAGAGGCTGTTCGATTCCGACAGTGACGAAGAGGAGTTCGTTGGTTTTAAGAGCGACATCGAAAGAGAGAGTGGCTGACGAAGCCACCCTGAGCCTGTTCGTTTCCGACACTGAAGATGAGGACTTTGGTGGTTTTAGTACGCAGGAAGAAGACGAAGATGAGGATTAATGAATCCCCTCTGTGCACGAACCCTTACATATGTTAATAAAATATTAAAAAACCTGCAGCTTATAGTCCAGTGCGTCTTATATATGTACACAGTCAATTTAGCTTCTGCGGCTTATATTCAGGTGTGTCTTATAGTCCGAAAATTACGGTAATAAAGTACAAGAAAGCCTTTTCAGACGGAGAGGTCTTGAAAGGGTCAATGATGTTATTGAAAACACTGTTCAAAGACGAGAAGAAAGGTTCCGATGTCATCTCCTCTCTCTCCGATGTTACAAAGTTAGTGGTTTGTACAAACAGGATATGATTTGATGTGACAGTTAATGATTTCCTATAAAATGTTACAGAAGTGATACTTGTACTAAAATATAACCGGTGTGATTTTGAACAAAATGCTACTAATAATAATGTGCTCATTCATACAAAACTGTCAATAAAGATATTTACAGAAATATCAGAGATGTGATAACTTTGACTTTCAAATGTTGAAATAGATTGATAACATAAATAAATAATGTTGCATGTTTAAATATCTGTTTCCTACCATAAATCATTGTTAATAATCATTGTGAGGAATAATTAACATTAACATGTGATCAGACAGTCTCTTCACATATATGAATATTTATTATGATTATTATTAATGATAATATTATCATTCATTCAAGGTGAACCGTGTAACTATCTTATTCAGGAAGTTTGTATCAAACAAGTAGCCCTTCGTATTATTCAGTACCCTTGAAGTAGCTCTCAGTATCAAAAAGGTTGGTGACCCCTGGAGTAGTTAAACTCTACCAATCCAATTATTTTGCAACTTTTTTCTCTACTGCTCCATCAAGCTCATTTAGAAACCTTCTGCTGCGGCCTATTACAGACAGAGATGGCATTTCCTTGAGCAAGGGGTGGGGGCGTGTAGCCGATCAGAAGCCAATCAATCGGGGCATAATAGAGCATCATGTCATTATTTTTGCACTACCTTCCATCAATACACCAGCTGTGGTGAAAGCTGAGGAGCCCTGGGCCGTTGATCCAGTATCCATTAACTGCCTTGAATCTCTGAAGCCTGGTGCTCTTTCTACTTGCCGTCTTGTGTAAGGCACTCTCTGGGGGCCTCCAGTGGGTAAAAACTAAAAGGGTTATACAGGAGTGAAATGTTCTTCCCATCCCATTCTAGCTTTGTAATTGCCAACCCTGTCCTGTTCCCATCAAATTGATCCCAATTCCATTTCAGTCAAGACTAATTACTTCCAGGGTTTTCTCGGCCAATCTACCTACAAGCCTCTCTTTTATTGGCTAACACCGTGGTTGAAAACAGTGCTTTTTTTTTGTTTTCTTACTGCCAAATATATTGTGCCTTCCGTTCATGGATATCAAACCTCAGTAGCATATTGTTATCATTTGAGCGTCGGTACTTCTCAGATCATTTTAGAAAGCAGAAATTCCTGTTTCATCGGTTTAACCAATCCCAATTAGGTATGCTTTTTATCCCTAGCAAAGACACCAATTTATGCATGAAATTAAAAAACAAAAATAATTTCACCTTCAAAAAGTGCACTACTAGTGATGGAGTCCTATTTCTCACTTACTGAACAAAAAAAGGCAACCAGAATTTACATCAGTCAGTAAAAACAAAAACCTAAAATTATTTGTCACTTTCATATTAATATACAGTATGTGACTGCACACTATCTCTTATTCTGATTGCACATTGACAATTTCCCAGTACCACAGGTGTCAAAGACAAACCATCCTGCTGGGGACTGAGACAGAATTTTGCCCACTGGCAACTTTGGTAAATATTTTCTTTATAAAGAAATAAGTAACATTTCAAACATTACTGCATTACACTCTAGAAACACGTTGCGTGTCCCATTCCTATTTGGATGACACAATACACCCTACCTCATGGGAATCTTGTGGGTCCTTTAACCACTTACAGTGTGGGGGAATTTACCCGAAAATACCTACAAACGACATATATATGACATAAATTGAAAGCTGCTCTTCAACCATTTGCACCAGATGCATGATTTTGGTCTCATTCAAAGATAACTCTCTTATTGTTCTTGTAAAACAGTGAATACTCACTCCAAGTGCTTCTGGCACTGAGTAATAGTGGTCTGAATATACTGAACTTGAAGAAAATACACTTCGCCTGAATTTGTTTGTTGAAAAAGATGCCTGAAGATGGGTATAGCTGGTAGGTATGGACTGGAAAACACAATAGGAACAAGCATCAAGTGATACCAAGTTCAGAACAAAGGCACAAAAACTTAACTTAGACAGGTTTTTCTAAAGTAACATCAGGTGTTCACAAGCTGATAATTTGGAGATATTTTTTATAATATAATAATTACAATATTTATTGATAAAAAAATAAATCAAATAACTATTATACATCCAATATTCCCTGTCAGTAGTAATGACACAAAGTAAAAACACATGTTTTGTAATATGTGTTTTCTTTACAATTATGAAAAAAATATTAATATTTGTAAAATAAAACCCATTCAACTGATATGTCTAAATGTTCAGCGTTTCATTGGCTACACGATACGCTAGTCAACGGGAGACTCGGCTGCTGCTGGATCAGTCTGTAAACAAAAGAAGAGGGCTGGCACCTCCTTATGAAGTTGACACTCATTGGCTCTCGATGGCTGTAAATAACGCATGGAACCTCCGATTGGCTCAAATGAAGTGTCAATCGAAAGGTCAGAGTTCGGGCATCCATTTTAGAAGCATCGAAACAGCGCTGAATGCAGAGATATCCCGTTTTTACCGTGTATGATCACAAAATTGTACACATCGATCAGCTGATTTCAAAGATTGCAACAGCTGTTCATGGGCTTTTGACAATGTGAAGATGTTCATGATGGATATATTTTTACCGGAAATTATTGTTTGGACCTTTGGCATTGACACAGGAGTGTTCTTTTTGGATTATTACTGATTACATGATTATTAT